>NC_083438.1:4218816-4394701 GCF_020745735.1 Hemiscyllium ocellatum
TCCCCTCTCTCTTCCCCTCTCTCTGTCCCCTTCTCTGTTCCTCTCTCTGTGTCTCCCGCTCTGTCCCCCCATTTGTACCCAACTCTGCCCCCTCAGTCTGCACCCTGCTCTGTCCCTCTCTCTGTCCTCCCTCTGTCTGTCCGCCATTCTCTGTCCCCCTCTCTCTGTCACCCTCTCTCTGTCCCCCTCACTCTTACCCCCCTCTCTCTGTCCCCTCCTTTCTGATCCCCTTACTCTTTCACCCTCTGTCTGTCCCCCAAGTCTGTCCCCACTCTCTGTCTCCTTCTCTCTGTTCCCCTTTCTCTCTGTCCCCTTTTCTCTGTTCCCCTCTCTCTGTCCCCCTTTCTCTGTCCCCCTCTCTCTGTCTCCGCTCTCTGCCCCTCTCTCTGTCTCGGTCTCTCTGTGTCCTTCTCTCTATTCTCCTCTCCATGTCCCCTTCTATCTGCCTCCTCTCTCTGTCCCCCTCTCTATCCCCCCTCTCTGTCCCCCCTCACTGTTCGCCTCTCTCTCTGTTCCCCTCTCTATGTCCCCCTCTGAGTCCTCCACTCTGCCCCTCAGTCTGCCCCCTCTCCGTCCCTCTCTCTGTCCTACCTCTCTCTGTCACCCTCTCTCTGTCCCAAATCTCTCTGCCCACTCTCTCTTACCCCCCTCTCTCTGTCCCTTCTTTCTGTTCCACTCTCTCTATCCCCCTCTGTCTGTCCCCCAAGTTTGTCCCCACTCTCTCTGTACCCCCTCTCTCTGTCCCATCTCACTGTCCCCTTCTCTTTGTCCCCCTTTCTCTCTGTCCCGTTTTCTCTGTGCCCCTCTCTCTGTCCCCCTCTCTCTGTTCGCCTCCCTTTGTACCCCCTCTCTGTTTGACTCTCTCCGTCCCCCTCTCTCTGTCTCCCCCTCTGTTCCCCTCTCTCTATTCCCCACTCTCTGTCCCCCTCTCTCTGTCCCCTCTCTCTTTATCACCCTCTCTCTATCCCCCTCTCTTGCCCCCACTCGCGCTCCCCCTCTCTCCCATCGGCTCACTCACTCTCTCCCTTCCTCTCGCCCTCCTCTCCCTCCCCTCTCTCTCCCTCTCCCTCCCTCTCAGCCTCCCCTACCTCCTTCCCCTCTCTCACCCTTCCCTCCCCCCCTTCCCTCTCTCGCCCTCCTCTCTATCCCTCTCCATTCCTCTCGCCCTCTCTTCTCTCCCCTCTCTCGCCCTCCCCTTCATGCCTCTCCTCTCTCGCCCTCTCCTTCCCTCCCTTCCCTCTCACTCCCTCTCCCTCCTTCAAGCCCTCCCCTCTCTCGCCCTCCCCTCCCTTCCTCCCCTCTCTCGCCCTCCTCTCTCACCCTCTCCATTCTTCTCGCCCTCCCTTCCCTCCGCTCTCTTGCCCTCCCCTCTCTTGTCCTCCTCTCTCTCAACCTCACCCTTCTCTCACCCTCCCCTCCCTCGCTACTCTGTCGCGCCCTCCCCTCCCCTACCCTGTCGTACCTCCCCTGTCTCCCCCTCCCTCCCTCTCGCCCTCTCCTTCCCCCTCACCCTCCCCTTTCTCGCCCTCCCACCTCTCACACTCCGCTCTCTCACCCTCACCCCCTCTCACCTTCCACTCCCTCCCTTCCCTCTCGTGCTCTCACCCTCCCTCACGCCCTCCCCTCCCTCCTTCCCCACTCTCGCCCACCCCCTCTCTCGCCCTATCCTCTCTCGCCCTCTCCCTTCCTCGCACCCTCCCCTCCCTCCCCTCTCTCACCCTCCCCTCTCTCTCCCTCCCCTCTCTCGCCCTCCTCTCTCTCCCCTCTCTTACCCCCTTCCCTCTCTCGCCATCCCCTTCCTCCCCTCTTTCAACATCGCCTCTCTCACCATCCCTTCTCTCACCCACCCCCTCTCTCGGACTCCCCTATCTCGCCCTCTCCCTCCCTCTCGTCCTCGCCCTCCCTCTTGCCCACCCCTCCCTCTCCTCCTTCTCTCGCCATCCCCTCTTTCACTCTCTCCCTCCCTCTCGCCTTCACTTTCCTCTCCCCTCTCGTGTACTGCACTCTGTTGCCCTCCCCATCTCTCGCCCTCCCCCTCTCACACCCTCCCCCTTTTCTTGCCCTCTCCCCCGTCTCACCCTCCCCTCCCTTCCCTCTCGTCTCTCGGTCTCCCCTGTCTTTCCATCTCCTCTCTCATCCTCCTCACTCTCGCCCTCCCCCTCTCTCTCCTCCCTCTCCCACTCTCCCTCCCTCTCGTGCTTCTCTCTCTTGCTCTCCACTCCCTCACTCCTCTGTTTCAACCTCCCTCTCTCAACCTCTCCCCTCTCTCTCCCTCCCCTCCCTCCCTCCTATCTCTCGCCCTCTCCCTCCCTTTTCCTCCCCCCTCGCACTCCCTCTCTCTCCCATCCCCTCTTTTGCCCTCTCCCTTCCTCTTGATATTCCCTCCCCTACCTCCGTCCCATCTCTCGCCCTCCCCTATCTCTCCCTATCTCTCCCTTGCCCCCTCTCTCTCTTCCCCCTCTCCTTCACTTTCCCTCCACCTTCTCTCACTCTTGACCCCCGTCAATCAGTGTCTCTCTCTCTCCCCCACCTTCCTCCGTTTCTCTCTGACTGAATCTCTCTCCCTCCTTCCCTCCCTCCCCCTGTCTCAGACACATTCTGTCCCCCTGGTCCTTCCCTCTCCCTCTGACCCAGAGACTGGGGGGTGCGGGGTTGGTTGGTCGTGAGGCTGCGTGTGGGGGGGGGGGGGTGAGATGTGGGAGGCAGGAGGAGGGGAAAATGGGGTAGAGATGGAACTGCTGGAGGGAGACAGAGACAGTAGGGCAGAGAGAGTGAGGGTGAGGGGAGAGGGAAGAGAGTGAGCAGGTGGAGAAACCGGGGTTGGGGGGATTGTGATTGTGAGGGGAAACGAGGGAGTGTGAAGAGGAGAGGTGATGAGAGGGAGAGAGCGAATTGAGTAGAAAGAGTAGGGGAGAGGTAATGGGGATACCAGGCTGCAGTGGAGGGACAGAGGGAGTTAACCCCAGCTCCTGAGCTCAGGGCGCGGTGCCCTCCCCTTCCCTGAGGACCAGGACTCGGGGCTGAGTCTGTCTCTCTCCAGCTCAGCTTCTCCAACACAAAGACACACAACAACATCAGTCACGCTGCTGCTCGGCACGCTGTAATCAGCATTTTTATTGGTTACAAATGGAAGTGATGGATACAGTCAGTGGGATGGTGCCTTTTCTCACTGGCCCCTGAGTTGTGAGAAACATTGAAATGTTTCCCTGTAACCCCCCTGTGGGATAAGGATGTACAAACCAGCGCTCCCCTCAGTCTGTTACCATAGCGACAGGCTGCTCCATCGCTGAAACACTGAACTGAAATGAGAAAATCCCGGATGGTGTGATTAACGAGGGAATTTGATGGACGGATGGATTTGGGTGAAGGGATATTTCAGCACATTCTTCAGCTGCTGCCTGAACTTAGTCTGGGTCACGGCATAAATCGCGGTGTTTGTGCAGCAACTGAGGAGCTGCAGCATGAAGCCCAATTCCTGCACAAAGTAATCGAGATCCAGAGGGGAATACATTATATCCCCCAGCCGGGTCCATATAGAATACAGCATTAACGTTGACCATAACAGGATAAAATTGGCCGAGATCACAAACAGTAAAATGATGGATTTTTTTCGGTTTCTCATTTCTGTGTCAGACTGAGTGTCCCCATTGGTGTGAGCGCGGAGTCTCCTGCGGGCTCTGCTGGTCACTAAAATGTGTCTGACGGTGAGAACATTGAGCAGCAGAATCAGGAGAAATGGGACACCCGGGGTTAGAATGTGGTGGAGGAACTCGATTGTGACCCAGACACTGGACAAATAAGCATCGCCTGTTTGATAACAAAACAAGGGGTCGTTCGAAACCCGATACCAAGCCGTGAGAATAAAATACCAGGAAATGTTCTTTAAACAGCTCAGCACAGTCACTGCTCCCAGAACCACAGCCGCCGTTTTCTCACTGCAATATTTACTTTTCAGCTTCTGACAACAAATGGCCACAAACCGATCAAAGGTGAAAGTGACGGTGAACCAGACAGAGCAGTCAGTGGCTGCATAAAGCAGGACGGCGTGGATATTACACACGGGGACGGAGAACCTCAGGAAATAAAAGTGTTCCTGATAAACAATGGGAATGTGTCTCAGGATCAGGTCGAGGATAATGACCAGGAGATCCGCCGCTGCCATGGCCCCCAGGTAACGTCTGACACATGGAGACAATCCACAATCTTTATAAAGCAGGACGTAGATGGTCACTACGTTAACTGTGAGGAAGGAAAACAATCCCATTATCCATCAGCCTGGAGGCAAAGGGACTCGTTTGTTCGGGGACCCAGTGAGATTTTCAAATGTGTCCCTGTATTCAGGGATTTATTAAAATAATTGGAGCTGGAATAACAAATGGGAAGGTCGGAATTACTGACAAAAATGTGACATAAACCACAAGAAACCCTCTCTCCCCAAACACACAGAGACACATCCATAAGGACAGATGGTTTCTAGAACATTCCCACACACTCGATCACTCGAGAGCAGACACAGATCACTTTTTCCCAGTTCCTAATACGGAGGGTGGAAACGTTCCTGTCCTGAAGGATTCTCTCCCAGTTTCCTGAAGACAAACGGAGTTTGGGAATTTCTGTATTTTGATCTAAATTGTGGTCGATCCTGTGTCGTGAAGAAATGTAAACGCAGGGAAAACGTAATCACCCCTTTAACTGCCTGAGGGGCCTTCGGAACAGTGTCGCCTTCTCCCTGGAACGGGATCTCTTCCCTCGGGATCTTATCGTTTGTTCAATTCACTGACGTCCGGCCGTTCACAAACAAACAACGTCAGGGACAGAACGTTCCGGGGAATGTCAGTTATAGAATGTCAGAGACGGAAACTTCCGGGGAACTCCGTGACCTGTCCATCACATTTCCCCCCTACCCACCAACATGATACACTGTGCACAGCCTACATATCCATCCAGCACGGGGAGCTGTACATCCCACATCATTGCATTATCTATAAACCTCAACCAGACAGTCTGACCAGCACAGAGACCTGTGCAGTGATCACCCGTGAATTCATCTGTAACCCAGGAGCAGTTACCCTCCCAGCATGTTGGACAGTGTACCCCACCCCAGTGCATTGCTCAGTAACACTGTGTTCGATCACTGCCCAGTGTGGGGAAACTTGCAGCCCATGCTGGAAGTGACAGGATGTACAGCTCCCACCCATTTACAGCTCCATATCTCCATTGTGCCATGACAGGGGGGTGCTGTGGGTGTGAACATCACTGCCAGAGAGAGATGGCGGGGAATCAGTTTAAATATCACCACATGGGAAGGGTTTGGGGGATAGACAGAGAGGGGGAGACTGAGAGACAGTGTCATGGAAGGATGTGTTCCCAGGTTTCAGAATGCTGAAACGTAGACACTTCGATAGCATCCTGTAACATGAGCCAGTCTTCCCAGGAAAGATGGAAAAAAGGGAGATTGGTGTGAGGTGAGATGAAACAACAGCTGCTGTGTTGTTTTGAAATTACGTTAATGTAATTTTAATAAGTGTCTTATTGAAACAATATATTACTGTAGTGTTGGAGTATGGTAATAAGCAGTTAGGAGAAAGAGGGTCCCAAAGTTGTGAATAGTTGATGTAAAATGTTCACTTTCAGAGTTACATAGAACATAGAACATAGAAAAATACAGCGCAGTACAGGCCCTTCGGCCCTCAATGTTGCGCCGACCAAATCCTACCTAACCTACACTAGCCCAATAACTTCCAAATGCCTATCCAATGCCCGCTTAAATGACCATAAAGAGGGAGAGTTCACCACTGCTACTGGCAGGGCATTCCATGAACTCACAACCCGCTGTGTAAAGAATCTACGCCTCACATCTGTCCTATACCTTCCACCCCTTAATTTAAAGCTGTGTCCCCTTGTAACAGCTGACTCCATTAGCGGTAAAAGGTTCTCAGTATCTACCCTATCTAAACCCCTAATCATCTTATACACCTCTATCAAATCTCCCCTAAACCTTCTCTTCTCCAATGAGAACAGCCCCAAGTGCCTCAGTCTTTCCTCATACGATTTTCCTACCATACCAGGCAACATCCTGGTAAACCTCCTCTGCACTCGTTCTAATGCCTCCACATCCTTCCTATAGTATGGCGACCAAAACTGCACACAATACTCCAGATGAGGCCGCACCAGAGTCTTATACAACTGCAACATGACCTCAGGACTCCGGAACTCAATTCCTCTGCCAATAAAGCCCAGTACACCATATGCCTTCCTCACAGCACTATTTACCTGGGTGGCAACTTTCAGAGATCTGTGTACATGGACACCAAGATCCCTCTGCTCATCCACACTACCAAGTAGCCTACCATTAGCCCAGTAATCCATCTTCTTGTTACTCCTACCAAAGTGAATGACTTCACACTTAGCTACATTGAATTCCATTTGCCACCTTTCTGCCCAGCTTTGCAACTTGTCTATATCCCGCTGTAACCTGCCACATCCTTCCTCACTATCCACAACTCCACCGACTTTTGTGTCATCCGCAAACTTACTCACCCAGCTTTCAAGCCCCTCCTCTAGATCATTTATAAAGATAACAAAAAGCAATGGTCCCAAAACAGATCCTTGAGGTACACCGCTAGTAACTGCACTCCAAGATGAACCTTTACCATCAACTACTACCCTCTGTCTCCTCCCAGCCAGCCAATTTCTAATCCAAACCTCTAATGCACCCTCAAAGCCATACCTCCGTAGTTTTTGCATTAGCCTACCATGGGGAACCTTATCGAACGCCTTACTAAAATCCATGTACACAACATCTACTGCTTTACCCTCGTCCACCTCCTTAGTCACCTGCTCAAAGAACTCAATAAGGTTTGTGAGGCACGACCTGCCCTTCACAAAACCATGCTGACTATCCTTGATCACGTTATTCCTATCCAGATGTTCATAAATCTTATCCCTTACAATTCTCTCTAAGACTTTGCCCACCACAGAAGTCAGACTCACTGGCCTATAGTTACTCGGGCTATCCCTACTCACCTTCTTGAACAAGGGGACCACATTCGCCATCCTCCAGTCTTCTGGTACTATTCCTGTTGACAATGACAACATAAAAATCCAGGCCAATGGCTCTGCTATCTCCTCCCTAGCTTCCCAGAGGATCCTAGGATAAATGCCATCAGGCCCAGGAGACTTATCTATTTTCATCCTTTCCAGTATTCCCAAAACCTCCTCCCTACATACTTCAATGCCATCCATTCTAATCACTTGTGACTCAATATTCACACCAGCAACAGTGTCCTGTTCCTGAGTGAATACTGACGAAAAGTATTGATTTAGTGTCTCTCCAATCTCCTCCGCCTCCACGCACAACTTCCCACTACTATCCTTGACTGGACCGATACCTACCCTAGTCATCCTTTTATTCCTGACATACCTATAGTAAGCCTTTGGATTTTCCCTAATCCTACCAGCTAAGGACTTTTCATGTCCCCTTCTCGCTGCTCTTAGCTCTCTCTTTAGATCCTTCCTGGCTACCTTATAACTCTCAATCGCCCCAACTGAACCTTCACGCCTCATCTTTACATATGCCGCCTTCTTCCCTTTCATAAGGGATTCCAATTCCTTATTAAACCACGGCTCCCTCACAAGACCCTTAACTCCATGCCTAACTGGTACATACTTATCAAGGACACTCAGTAGCTGTTCCTTGAACAATCTCCACATATCATTAGTATTCTTCTCTTGAAGCCTGTTTTTCCAATCCACACATCCTAAGTCATGCCTCACCGCATCATAATTTCCCTGCCCCCAGCTATTACTCTTGCCCTGCAGTGCACACTTATCCCTCTCCATCACTAAAGTAAAAGTCACCGAGTTGTGGTCACTGTCCCCGAAGTGCTCACCTACCTCCAAGTCTAACACCTGGCCTGGTTCATTACCTAGAACCAAATCCAGTATAGCCTCACCTCTTGTTGGCCTGTCGACATATTGTGTCAGGAAACCCTCCTGCACACATTGGACAAACAGCAAACCATCTGACGACCTCGAGCTATAGCTTTCCCAGTCAATATCTGGGAAGTTAAAGTCCCCCATAACAACCACCCTGCTAATTTCACTCTTCTCCTGAATCATCCTCGCAATACTCTCCTCTACTTCTCTCGGACTATTAGGAGGCCTGTAGAAAACACCTAACAGGGTGACCTCACCTTTCCTATTTCTAACCTCAGCCCAAACTACCTCAGATGGCAAGTCTTCCTCCATCGTCCTTTCCACCGCTGTAATACTATCCTTGACAAGTAATGCCACACCTCCCCCTCTTTTACCCCCATGTCTGACCCTACTAAAACATTTAAACCCTGGAACCTGCAACAGCCATTCTTGCCCCTGTTCTACCCAGGTCTCTGTAATGGCCACAACATCGAAGTCCCAGGTACCAACCCACGCTGCAAGTTCACCTACCTTATTTCTTATACTTCTGGCATTGAAGTATACACACTTCAAGCCACCCTTCTGTTTACAGGCACCCTCCTTCGAGATTGCTGCCTTGTTCATAACCTCCCTACACTCAAGGTCCTGTACCCTAAAGCTACAGTCCAGGTTCCCATGCCCCGGCGGAGTTAGTTTAAACCCTCCCAAAGAGCACTAGCAAACCTCCCCCCAAGGATACTGGTGCCCCTCAGGTTCAGGTGTAGACCATCCTTTTTATAGAGGTCCCACCTTCCCCAGAAAGAACCCCAGTTGTCCAGAAACCGGAATCCCTCCCTCCTGCACCATCCCTGTAGCCATTCGTTTAACTGCTCTCTCTCCCTGTTCCTCGACTCTCTATCACGTGGCACGGGTAACAAACCAGAGACAACAACTCTGTTCTAACTCTGAGCTTCCAACCTAGCTCCCTGAAAGCCTGCCTGACATCCTCACACCTCTTCCTACCTATATCGTTGGTGCCAACGTGGACCACGATCTGGGGCTGCTCCCCCTCCCCCTTAAGGACCCGGAAAACACGATCAGCGACATCACGTACCCTTGCACCTGGGAGGCAACATACCAATCGTGAGTCTCTGTCGCCCCCACAAAACCGCCTATCTGTACCCCTTACTATTGAGTCCCCAAGAACTATCACAGTTAAAAAAATACATTGATATTTTTATTTAAATACTGGAATTTGGGAGTTCTCTACCACTCATATTTCAACAGTTTACAAGGCATTTCTTTATGTTTAATTAAAGTTACCAGATGAGCTTCACACTGTGCCCTAACAATTGCTGTGTGTGAATCTGTGTGTCTCTGTGTGGGGCAGGTCTGGCTGTGTCTGCGGTGCTGAAAGTGACGCAATGCCACCCTCTGCTGGCCTCCACACGCCACTGCACAGGCATTGGCAGAGGGTGAAAACCAACAGGAATTCATTCAGAGAGGGGGAGGGAGAGGGGGAGGGGGAGGGAGAGGGCAGCTGCTCACAGCACCATCCAAACTGATGTCTTATCCATGTACTGATCTAAATGTCCTTTAAACGTTATTACTGTCCCTATTTTCACCAGTTCCTCTGGAAGCTCATTCCACACACAAGCCAGCTTCTGTCTGAAATAATTACCTCTCCTGACTTTTGTAAATCTTTTTCCTCACGCCTCAAAATATTCCTCAGTTTTGAATCCCCAACTCTTGGGAAAACTCATCAGCCCTACAGCTTATCTGTACCCCTCATCATTTTACAAACCTCTGCAAAGTTACCCCTCCATCTCATACTCTCCAGTGAAAAATGTCCCAGCCTATTCAGCCTCTCCTTATAGCTCAATCCCTCCATTTCCAGCAACATCCAGGTTAAACTCTTCTGAACCCTCTCCAGCTTAATAGCATCAAGGACAATAATATCAAAGAGAATAGTCAAGGTATTTGCTAAGGGTACGGGGGAGTCCAAAACTAGAGGACATAGGCTTAAGGTGAGAGGGTAACATTTAAAAGTGACCTAAGGGGCAGGTTTTTCACCCAGAGGGTGGTGAGCCTATGGAATGAGCGGGCAGGATGACCAGACTGGACACAGTATTCCAGAAGAGGTCTCACCAATGTCCTGTGCAGCCACAACATGACATCCCAATTCCGATACTCAAAGGTCTGACCTATGAAGACAAGTGTGTTAAACACCTTCTTAGCCACTTTCTATATCAGATGCAAATTTTAAAGAATTAAACCTGACAGCCTAGGTCTCTGTACTACAACACCACCAAAAGACCCTACTTTTAATTGTATAGGTCCTGTTCTTGTTTGATTTACCAAATCTAATGCCTGGCATTAATCCAGACTATCCTCCATCTGCCACCCCTCAGCCCAGTGTGTGATATGACTGCCACCTCCCCCTCCCCCTTCAATTTTAAAATGCCCACCCGTCTCCAGGAGGCCTGCACACTCTGGCCTTGATTTTCACAAAGACCCTGACCTTGGGTTGCCTTGTGTGGTTAGAGGCTAGAGGGACGGATTGTAGACACAGTCAGTGGGAGGGGAGGATGGACAGTAATCAGCGGCCTGGTGTCATTTCATGGTTTTAGGCAGAGGGCAGACACATGTTAGAGGTGGGTAAGATTGATCGGTGTTTTGGGGTCAGAAATTAAGCTCTTCCTTCGCCTCTGGTGTTCAGTAATAAACATCTATTTGAGACCCTTCATTGGGCAGAGTATGTCTGCAGGATTTCTTTCCCTAATATTGCAGACTACAGATAATAGCGATTAAAGATGTTCATAGTTAATTTCAATATTCAGCAAGTACACCCAATATCCTACAGTTGAGACAAATATCTTGCATTTGTTTAATAATACAAAGTGTTTTTTGTAATTCAGTAATAGTAACCTGATTATAATCAATCCACACTGAGCTGGAAGCGGGCACTAAAATATGACCCAAAATCTGGGTATGGTAGTATAGTGGGCAGTGTCCGTGTCTCTGAGCCAGAGCTCTGGGTTTGATTCCAATTCCTGAACTTGTGTGGTAGTGTTCCTAGCTCTGGATGAGAAGGTCTGGATTGAAGTCCTGCTTGGTGCAGAGGTATGTCTCAGCATGTCATAACAGGCTGATGAACAAACACACAGGAGAATAATGTTACAGCTTTATGGGTATTGCTGAGTGGTGTTCGTGTCCCTACCTCTGGGCACAAAGGTCTAGGTGTAAATCCCACAGAAGTGTCTCCTAATATATCTGAACAAACTGATGAAACTGGTTTAGAATTGTGACTTGATGGAGAAAGAACAGGTGTCAGTGTTGCATTTCTGAATTTAGGCCCGGGATGACTGAAAGTACAGCCATTTGTGTTGATTGAAGTCACATTTAGTAGCAGGAAAGGTTCATAAAATCAGAACGGTCATGGATAAGTTGAGTAGTCAGGGTTTTTCCCCAGGTTAGGGGCGTCCAAAACTCGACGGCATTGGTGGAAAGTCAGAGGGGAAAGGTTTTGATGAGGCCTAAGGGGCATCTTTTCACACAGAGGATGGTGTGCATATGAAATGAGCTGCCAGAGGAAGTGGTGGAGGCTGATACAACTAAATCATGTAAAAGGCATTTGGATGCTGACAGACCTGCCGAACTTTTCCAGCAATTTCTGTATTTCTTTAAAAAAAGTATTCTAAATAAATTAGTCATTTTTATTTTTAATGAAGCAGGAACATAAAAACATATCTTCAAATCGACCAAGACCATTTTCTGCTCAGGGTATGGCTCCGTGTATGACAGCAGCAATGATGCACCGACATGGAACAGGGAATGTGATGGAGACATAGTTTGGACAATGTACATGAGATAATATCTGGACAAAGTTCTTTCAAGTTACAATTGCAGAGTGTGTGTGTGTGTGTGTCAGTGATTTTAGAACAGGACATATCAAATCTTTATTTGCAATACTTAAACACTTTGCCATTCACCTTTCCACCATAGTTTGAGTAACATTGCTCTGGATCATAAACGTGCTATTTGAGCAGATTAAAGATACTAGCCTGACTTGTTCCTAAAACTGACCCTGACCAAGTCTGAGACCTGTATCATCGGCTATGTCACCGACCTGGTTACATTTAACATTTGTTGTGAGCAGTGCAGGAGTGGGGCTAGAAAAGGAAACAGTGGCCCAAAATGCCGGGGAACTATAGACCGGTGAGCCTGATGTCAGTGATGGGTAAGTTGTTGGAGGGGATTCTGGGGGATAGCATTTACATACATTTGGGAAGATAAGGGCTGATCGATCGGGGTAGACAACGTGGCTTTCTGCATGGGAAATCATGGGTCATTAATTTGGTTGAGTTTTTTGAAGAGGTGACAAAGAAGATTGATGAAGGCAGTTTGGTTGACATTGTCTATGTGGACTTCAGCAAGGTGTTCATTTAAATGACAAAGAACAAAGAAAATTTACAGCCCAGGAACAGGCCCTTCGCCCTCCAAGCCTGAGCTGATCCAAATGTACTGTCAGAATCTGTCGGTCTATTCCTAACCATCTGTATCCCTCTGCTCCCCACCTACTCCTCTGCTCCCCACCTACTCATGCATCTGTCTAGACGCACCTTAAATGAATCTGTCGTGCCTGCCTCTACCACCTCTGCTAGCAAACCATTCCAAACGCCCACCGCCCTCTGTGTAAAGTACTTACCGTGTGTATCCCCCTTAAATATTCCACCTTTCACTTTGAAAGCATGACCTCTCGTTTTGGAATCCGTCACCCTTGTGAAAAGCTTGTCTCTGTCCACCCTGTCTATACCCTTCATGATTTTGCAAACCTCAATAAGTTTCCCCCATCTTCTTTTTTCGAGTGAAAATAAACTTAACCTACTCAGCCTCCCTTCTTCGGAGCTAATATTTCATTCTGATTGGTAGACAGATTAATAAGTTTCAGTCACATGGGATACAGAAGAAGCTAATCACAATTGGCTTGGAGGAAGAGGGGTATTTTTCAGACTGGAGGGTTGTGAGCAGCAGTGTGCTGTAAGAATCAGGACTGAGTTCACTGCATTTCATCATTTATGTCAAGGATTTAGATGTGAATATTGGGGCAATAGTTAGTAAGTTTACAGACGATATCAGAAATGTGGTGTAGTAGATTATCTCAGAGTACAACAAGATCACAGATAGATGGGACAAAGGGGCAAGGACTGACAGATGAAGTTTAATTTAGATAAAGACGAGGTTTTGTATTTTGTGAACGCAAATCAGGGCAGAAGTTATACACTTAATGGTCAGGTCCTGGGGAGTGTTGAGAAACAAACGGACATAGGGCTGCAGGTACATTGTTCCTGGAAAGTGGAGTCGCAGGTAGACAGAGTGGTGCAGAACACATTTGGCACATTTGTCTTAATCAGTCAGAGCATTGAGTATAGGAGTTTTGGTGGCATGTTTTATCTCTACAGGATGTTGGTGAGGCCACTTTAGGAATACTGCGTACAACTCGGTTTTCTGCAGAAATGACTTACACAGATGTCCCAGGACTGGAGGTTTGAGCTTTAGGGAGAGGTTGATTAGGTTGAGGTGTTTCCCCCTGGAGTGTCAGAAGTTGAGGAGTCACACTTTAGAGGTTTATAAAATCATCAGAGGCATGGATATACTGAACAGCCACGGTCTGCTCCCCAGGATAGGGGTGTCCAGAACAGGAGAGTATAGGATGGAGGGGAGAGGGGGAATGATTTAGAAGGGACTGAAGATAAATGTTTCACACATTGAGTGGTGTGTGTTCAGAAAGTGCTGTCAGAGGAAGTGGTGAAGGCGGTTACAATCGCACATTTAAAAAGTATCTGAAAGACGAGGGATATCGGCCAAATGCTGGCAAATGGAACTGGATCAGATTTGATATCTGATCGGAGTGAACAGATTAGACTAACGGGTCTGTTTCCATTCTGCATGACGCTTTGGTTCTATCAGAGGAACGACGAATAACTCTGAATGGACCTTTCAAGTGGGAATCCTCTTCACTGGAAGTTTATCGTGCCTCTATGTTCACATTGATTGAAAGCTGCATTACGTAAATATTTGACAGAGAACTGAGTCATGGATAATGGGACACAGACAGGAAAGTGGGGCTGGGACCCCAACCTGATCAGCCACAATCTTAGTGCCTGGTGGAGAAGGCTCAAAGTGTCTAATGACTAACTCCTGTCCCTCAATCCCGTGTTCCTGTGCTCCATTCAGCCCATTAAACCTATTAGGCAGGAGCATTTAGAGGCTACTTACTTCTATAACCTTGTGCACAGAAACAGAGGAGATCATTCGGCCCTTCAAGGCTGTCCCACATGGTTTGATGTGATTTGAGAAATGTAATTGTAAAACCTAGGCTGGGTATGAAAGAGGCCCCTCATCTCTCTTTACAGAGCTTCCCCTCTCTGCAACTTGTGCTCCATTTGTTGGTCAAGTTGAGACCCAAATTCACTATGAATATAGCCGCCATACTTCACCCAGCGATGGCTCACAAAATCCTCTTATCTCCCAGACGGCGACATTCAATACCAGAACATCCATGAAAATAACACCCACTAACTTTCCAATAACAGAATGTGAGAACATCAGAAACAGGGGCAGGTCGTTCACTCCCCAAACCTGCCTTGCTCTTCAGTAAGATTGTGGCTGATCTATTCTTGGTCTGAAATCCTCTTTCATACCCAATTCTTCATCGCCGTCAACTCTCTGTCAGGTCAATTTCCATCTACCTCCTCTTCAAATACTTTCAGTCATCTGGCTCCCGAACACGCTTGAGAAGAGAAATCCTGACATTCAATGCCACCTGTTTGAAGAAACCCCTTGCTGCTCCTATACCATGGTTTAATGATATGAACAAAAGAGGTTGACACAAGGGGTCAGGTAAAAATGACTGCTCCTGATATCAAGGCTTCTGTTGACATCAAGGAGCTTAACAAATCTGAACTTAATGGGAATCAGAGAAAATTCTCCAGTGTTTGGAGTCAAACATGGCACAAAGGAAGATGTTCACCATCTCAGTCCTGGGTCACCTCTGTGGGAGATCCTCAGGGAAGCTTCCCCTTCACAAACATCTTCAGCTGCTTCATCAATGTCTCCCCGTTCCCAGCCTCCCCACCATAAGATCAGAAGTGGGGATGGTCACTGAAGATTCCACAATGTTCAGAACATTTTATCCCCCGTCAGCTCCTGAACTGGTCTGTGTCCATGTGCAGGAAGACCAGACTCCATTGAGGTGTGTGCTGTTAACGTGTCTGTAACATTCATGTAACAGCACTGCCTGACACTGCACATTGCCACAGTAAAATAAGAGATCATTCCGCACCTCACGCTGGTTTCACAGGAATATGAGGAAGTTGTTCAGCCCATTGACACTGTTGGAGAAGTACAGGGACAGCCCATTCAGTGCCTCCAGCCTATTACTCAGGAAGAGAAGGAGTCTAGTGTGATGGACCACTCCAGAGCCCATTGAAAATATTTGAAAGCAGTACCCTAAACTCTAATGTTTTCTTATTTTAAAGGAAATGTAAAGTGTCTGTTCCAGATGCAATGTGACTGGTCAAACTACTCGGTTTAAATAAATACCATTTATTTAAACACGAAAGATGAAATAAAACCAAAGAAAGAGAAATTTAGAATAACATAATTCTATTGGACAGCTTAACAGAATAATAAAACTAGGAACTATTACTAATGAACTAGTCCAACATAGGAAATTCCAATAACCACAAAAGGAAAATGCAGGAATAGAAAACAGCATCTAGAGAAAATTCAGAGAGTGTAGCAGCCAGGAGACATTCTGTGAAACTTCCAACTCTGTGGACACCCCCATAATTTTTGATGTTACTGAGAAACTAAAACCCAGTGATCCTAATCTGTGAGAGCTGACCACACCCATTTACTGCATTAAAATAAACCAAAGGCCTCCCTCGCTGTTTACTCAAGTGGTCTCAACTAGCCAGCTTCGTAACGATCGTTCAATATCTCTCTTAAAAGAAACCAGGATAAAAAGCTTCTTAAAGCTACAGCATCATCACACTAGTCAGCACATCGAGCTGTCATACAGGAACCAGGGGCAACACAATCAGGACCTTGGCCTTGTCCAGTCGAACGAGGAAGACGCCAGTCAGTCCCTTGAGTCACTTACACAGGAACAGAAAAAAGCCATTCCCACCCCAATGCACTTACACAGGGGCAGAATGAGGTAATTGATGCTGATTCCCGATGAATGTCTTATGCCCGAAACGTCGGTTCTCCTGCTTCTCGGATGCTGCCTGACCTGCTGTACATTTCCAACAATCGACTCTCTACTCTGATCTCCAGTATCGGCAGTCTGAGGTGTCTCCTAATTGATGCTCTAACATGATAAACAATTGAAGCAGAGGCTGCATAGACAGACTGCTCCACGTTGTTCCCCATGGCTCTGTTGCTCATGATACGCATGTGGGACTTTAATTTGGTTTTCACGTGGTGAGGAGGGAAGCCATATGTGTGAAATCTAAAGAAGGCACCTTCCATCTCCGAGGTGACAGCCTGGTGTTCTCTGTGTAGGGCAGAAGCAGATGGGAATGGCTACCTGTTTCAGATGGAAGGTATTGTGGCTTCTGTTGGGGATTGTGAGTAACCTGATGTTCAGTACAGGTTCACACGCCGACTACACAATGACGTGGGGAGAGTTAATGTAGGTATATAAACTATTAGGAAATACACGTTGGACTGATGAATGGACTCTCTAAGTTCAAATAATGCTGATCTTGTTCATGTTGATCTTGTCCAGTGCACGTCCTGTTCAGTGTAACGTTATGCCTTACTCTGTCCAAGTCTATTTCCATCCTATGATCTGTCTGGCCATGTTTACTATAATCTGCCTCCGCTGCTCATAACTAAAGTGTTTCCTTGTACTGAGGTACACGTGGCAATAAATCAAACCAATCAATCCTGGGTAAAGTATGAATTTCTCTCCCTGTCAATGTCTGTTTGGAAATAAGTGATCTCTGCCATTCTTCGTGTTTCAGCATCACTATGTTTTAATCTCTCACAGTTCTACAGATTAAACACTCAGCGTCTTCAATCTATTCTCATGATACCATCACCCGTGTCTGTGGTAAGGAGATCATTCCTTACAAAGGTGACCAATTCTGTAGAGAGTGCCCCAAATACTCTCTCAGCAAGGCTCTACAACAGCAGGAAGATGGCTTTACTTATGTACTCGAATCATCTTACAATGAAGGACAGCATACCATTGACTGCACCCATTACTTACACAGGGTTTGATTCGGAGCAGTCAGCATAGACTTGTGAGTGGGAGATCATGCTTCGAAATTTGTTAGAGTCCTTTGATGAAGTGACCAGGAAGGTTGATGAGGGCCGAGCGGTAACCATAGTCTCTATGGATTTCAGTCAGGCCTTTGATAAGGTACCACATGGCAGGCTGCTCTGGAAGGTTATATCGCATGGAATGCTGGGGGAACAGGCCAATTGGATGCACAGTTGGCTTGATGGTAGGAAGCAGAGGGTTTAGTGGAAGGATGCTTGTCAGACTGGAGGCTGGGTCCATTGCTGGGTGTTATCTATGATTTGGTTGAGAATGTACAAGGTATGATTAGTAAGTTTGCAGATGGCACTAAAATAAGTAGTATCGTGATCCGTGAGGAAGTTATCAGAAATTGCAGCAAGATTTTAATCAGGTGGGGAAGTGGGCCGAGAAATGTAAAATGGAATGTAGTGTAAATGTGTGAGGTCTTGCCTTTTGGAAACTTAAATCAAGGTAGGAGTTTCATGTTGAATGGGAGGTGTGTCGTGGGAAGAATGACCATTGGGTTCAGGTGCACGGTTCTCTGCGAGTGGAGTCACAGGTAGACTTGGCAGCGAGGAAGTCTTTTGGCACACTGGCCTTCATCAGGCAGGACATTGAGTATAGAAGTTGGGAATTTATGTTGCAGTTACACAGGACTTTGGTAAGGCCGCACTTGGAGTATTGTGATCAGTTTTGTCACCTTGTTATCGGGAGGATATTATCAAATGAGAAAGAGTGCATAAGAAGTTTACAAGGATGTTGTCAGGACCCAGTGGTCTGAGTTATAGGGAGAGGTTGAACAAACTAGGACATTTAGTTTAGAGTGTAGGAGACTGAGGGGCGACCTTATAGAGCTGTATAAGATCACGAGGGATATGGATAGGGTGAAACCTTTTTCCAAGGTTTAGAGAATCGAGAATAGAGGGGATGAGTTTAAGGTTAGAGGGGAAGGAATAAAAGAGAAACTGAGGGGCCACTTCTTTCCACACAGGCTGGTACATGGATGAGCTGCCAGCAGATGTGGCTGATGGGGTACATTAACAACATTTCAGAAGCATTTGGATAAATATGTGGATAGGAAAGGACTGGAAGGATAAGGGCCAACTGCAGGGAAATGGGGTTAGCGTGGATGGACATTTACAAGGTAGAGTCAAACCCCTCTGTTAATTAAAACCAAACTCCCAGAACAGCTCACCTCACCTCGTAATCTGTTACAGTATGAGCGACACAGAACTCCTACATTCCACTTTTTTTTTAAAAGAGCAAGTCAGTTTCTTAACTTTAATAGCGAATACTAAACAACAACTATTCACAAATGCAAGCCCCTCTGTTTCTTAACTACTTACTATCTGACTCCAACTCTGTAAAAGTATGTTATCCCAACAACCCACATATTAAACATTACAATCTCAAGACCACACAGTCTCTATCTTCCCCGCTGTCTTCACTCTTCCAGCTGCTGATCTGCCTGGGTCTTTTTTTACTGCAAGTAGGTTTTACGTGAACATGTACCTTTGATAGAGAGTGTTTGAGTTGGTCAGTTAGCATTCCTTCTCTACAGCAGTTACTCTGCTGTTGGATTGCAGTGGCTCTCCCTCTAGTGTTCAAATGCTGGGTTTATACACTCCCCATGATACAATAATTCTCATAATTTGATTGCTTTCAAGGTGTCCAAACAATAATATTCACATTCTGCTGCCTTCGGGTATCCTGAATCTTATTTAAACTCTTTGGTGGTATTTGAATTGTTGTCAAAGTAGCAACCAAAACTCAGGTATCCATTTCCCAGCTAATTGTTACATTTGGAACAGTCTGACCTTAAGCTGGCATCTATGGCTATACTTCCTATTCAGCAAAACCCCGTTCTCTCTTAAAGTGACCAGACATGCTTTCGGCTTCAAAACACTTCACATGTTTAGAAAAAAAAATGAAGCTTTTTCCTCTGATTCTTAACCGCATTATTCTGAAATACAAAGTATTAATCTCAGTTATACCATTCATATTAATTCCACCCACGTATATAGCACTGGAATAAGTCAAATCTTATCTGCACTTTTTCCTTTAAATCCACGATGCCACATCTGCTATCACATTTTTAGAATCCACAGCATGTGTATTTTAAGTTCAAAGTTTGGCAACATGAGACTTCAATGAAATATTCTCATATTCTGGTATTTAAATATTTCAAATATACAAAAGGATTGTCGTTGTTGTCTACAACCATCTGCGACAATTTGTTATGTAACCATTCAAATGTTGTCAGGCCGTACAAAATTCAATCATTCTTTTTCTATAATTGAAATTTTGTTTGTTTTTTCTGGTGGATATTGAGTTTTTTGGACAAGTAGCCAATTGACCATTCAATTCCATCATCAACTTTCTGTGTCAACACATCTCCGACCCCTATATCCCGAGCATCATACACAATTTTCAAAGGGTTTCAAAATATTTGATGTAGCTAAATCTGGTGCGAGGTGATTAATCCTGCTTTAAAATTCTCAAATACCGCCTGGCATTGTTCTGTCCACCACATTCTGTGACCTTCTTTCATAAATCCATCAGTGGTGCCAATACGCTGCTGAAGTTTGCAACAAACTTCCGATAGAATCCACTCAGTTCCAAAAATCGAACACCTTTTTCTTCGAGGATGGTCGTGGAAATTCCTCAAAGCCCTTCGTCTTTGTGTTGCATTGGATCAACCTTCCATGTCCAATGTAAGGTCCCAAGAACGTCACCTCTGCCTTCGCGAATTCTGTTTTCTTTAAGTTTATTACCAGGTTTGCTTCTTGTAATCGGTCAACATGCTCTGCCAAATGTAACATGTGAGCTTTCAATCACTTGCTAAAGATCACTACATCATACAGATAACCTGCACGATTTGTTCATCTGGCCACAACTCTGTTCCTGAGTCTTAAATGTGGCTGGAGCATTATTCATTCACATGACATTCTCTCACATTTTTGTTATATGCGGTATCTTTACCAGGTAGTTTAACTGACTCAACTTTTTTTTTAATTTGAAAGGGGCCACTAAACCTGGCTTGAAGTGATTTCCCACCACTGATGGCAATACTAATACGTCATCCCCACGGGATATCGTCAAAGTTTCAGTGTTTTTATCTGCCACTTGCTTCACTCTACACTGTGCCCTTTCCAGGTGCTGTTTAGCTGACTCACCTACTTCATCCAATCTTTCCCTCACCTCAGATACATAATCCAAGTGTGAGATCTCCGACTTTGGTCCTGTCGATTTATATTTAATTAATTTCAAAGGGCCTCTCACTTCATGTACGAATATTAACTCAAAGGAAGGAAAATGAGTAGATATATTTGGGGCATCTCTAATGGCAAGCAATATAATGGGGCACCTTTATCCCAATAATTCGGGTAATTCTAACAGTACGCTGTTAATATTGTCTTCAGCATCTGATGCCAACTTTCCAAGGATCCCTGGGATTCGGGATTGGATGCACTTGATTCAAACTGCTGTATGCCAAAACTATCCATGACGTCATCAAACAGCTGAGCTGTAAAATGAGACCCTTGGTCTGACTGTATCACACAGCGTAGCCCACAGTGAGTAAAGATAGCTCCCAACTCCTCTGCCTCCCTTTTTGCCTTCACACCCCAAAATGGAATTATCCCTGGAAATCGGGTCGACACGTCCATTATGATCAGCGGATGTTGGTTTCCACTTTTATTTCAGAAAGGGGAGCTCCACAATTAATCATAAACCACATGAAAGGTGTATTCGAATACAGGGTTTGGCAACAAAGGTGCTGGTTTATACTGCCTGTGACTTACCTACCATTTGGCATGTATGGCATGTACAACAAAAAAATAACTACGTCCTTGTGCATTCCAGACACTAGAGATGCTTTAGCCTGAGTCTTCCGTGCATCAACTCCTTTGGCTTTTTCTTTCGGTTTTCCTTCTTGTTGGAACTTATGACAGTGGGATCTTGTTACTACACAGTCTGGAAAAATCCCTGGGTATTTTTCTTTTAATTCCCCAGTTCCCTGGTCTTACTTTGGCTTCTCCACCACAAGGGGTGCCTCTCCCACCTCACCTCCTGCTAAATCGTTCCCAAGAACAAACTGTATTCCTGGAACTGACACTCTGTCACTCACTCTCACTGTTACTTCCCAACCTTGATTTGGCACTCCAACCTGATGTTACACAGGGAATGCTTAATTTCTGTCCCCATTCCACAAATTATCACGCTGTTGAGTAACATGTCAGAAAGAGTGAAAATACTTTCATCTCTTACTATTAGAGGGGGAGGGAAAGTGAGGACTGCAGATGCTGGTGATCAGAGTTGAAAAGTGTGGGGCTGGAAAAGCACAGCAAGCCGGCAGCATCCGTGAGGTAGGAGAGTTGACATTTCAGGCATACGTCCTTCATCAGGAAAGTGGGGGTTAAGGGGGAGGGAAAGCGGCTGAGAATTACATAGGAGGGTAGGGGTGGAGCTGGGTGGAAGGGAGCTTGGAAGGCGATCAGTAGATGCAGGTGATGACTGATGGTGAAAGGGCAGAGAGGAGGGTGGAGTGGATAGTAGTAGGTCAGCTGGAACCATCAAACTATACAGCATCAACGTTGACCTCGCCAATTTCCAAATCTCCCCACCCCCAGTCTCAACCCAGACCCAACCATTCAACTTAGCACTGCCCTCTTCCTTTCCACTTACCCACTCCACCCTCCCCTCTAACATATCACAATCACTCCCACCTATATCTTCCTATCGCCCTTCCAGTGTCCCTCCCGCCAGCCCAGCTCCTACCCTCTTATTTATCTTTCAGCCCCCTGTTACCCCCCACCACATTCCTGACGATGTGCTTATGTCTGATGTGTCGATTGTCCTGCTCTTCGAATGCTGCCTGATCTGTTGTGCCTTTCTGGTCCCTTACTTCTCATTTATTATAGACTGAGCAGATCTCGTATCTTGGAAAATTATAACTACTTGTCCTTCCCCTACACTCCATTTTTCCTTAGTAAGGTTTATCTACGGAGGCGAATTCTTTATAGAGATCATGCACTGACTCCATACACAGCCCCTGCCTGGGCAGTGCACTCTCCTGCAGCTCCTCAGCTCCACTTGGGGTCTTCTTTACCAGGTTCACTAATGCCACTGGCTTAAATTCTTTTGCAACATCTTTTCCCAAAATGTCTTCCTTCAATGCCCAGCACCGTGTGTCCCAACTTACTGCAGTGAAAATACCTTTTCACAGTGCCCATCTTAAACCATCGACACTGTAATTTTTTATGTGTTTCACTACGTTACTGTAAGAACACATGAGGCCTTTCACTTCATTTCAACCCCTTGGACTTGTTTATTTCACCTGTGGTAAACTATTGCCAGTGTGTCTTTCTCTATGTTTTGTAGTGTAGACTCTCCCCTTCTCCCAATTTTTATCACCCACAAGATGAAATAGCTCCCAGAAACTAAATTTCATCTCATGCACCAATGCATACTCACCTGCCATTTCTGCCACACTTCTCACTTCTTGAACTTTCTGTTCATTCACATGAATTCTTACCATCTCTGGAAGTGAGTCTTTAAACTCCTCCAACAGAATAATCTCCTTTCGAGCCTCACAGATCTTATCCAATTTTAAGGCTTGCAGCCATCAATCACAATGACTGTGTTTAATTCTTTCAAACTCAACATAAGTCTGACCTGGTTCTGTCTCTATATTTCTGAACCGCTGTCTATATTCTTCCAGTACCAATTCCTAAACACTCAAAATAGCCTGTTTGACATCGGCATAATCTTTTGCTCCTTCCACCTTCAAACCTCAGAACCTCTTTAGTCATATTAAAAGCCATTTCTTTTATTTTAACCAACCACAAGGAAACAAAATTAAATTAATTTTCTCACCTGTTTTATTTGAAGATCTAGGTCACTAACTGCCAAGTGATGGAATCTGCTGGGACCTTTTGTACCCCAAATCTGTTCAAATCTGTCTAACTCCCATACGACAAGCCCTCAAACCGTTATGATGTCGATGTTGAACTCCCTTGTTAATTAAAACTACACACCCAGAAAAGCTCACCTCACTTCGTAATCTGTTAAAACATGAGTGACAAAGTAGTTGCAAAATCTAGTATTAAGAGAAAAAGAACAATTAATAAGTATGTATGTAAATTCGCTGAGCTTGGAAGTTTGTTTTCAGATGTTTCGTCACCATGACTACGTAACACCATCAGTGAGAGTCTCTGGTGACGTACTGGTGGTATGTCTCGTCTTTCTATTTCCGGGTCTTGATTTTTTAAGGTGCGTGATGTCATTTCCAGTTTTTTGTTCAAGAGAAGGGAGATAGGATCTAAATTGATGTGTTTATTGATGTACTTCTCGCTAGAATGTCATACTTCTGAGTACTTTCGTGCGTGGCTTTGTCCTAGGAAGTGTGCATTGTCACAGTCAACGTGGTGTCCTTCTTTTTCTTTATGTATGGAAACTAGTGATGGTGGGTCATGTCTTTTGGTGGCCAGTTGGTGTTCATATATCCTGCTAGCACGACAACAGGACAGTCTGAAATGGAGGAAAAATGATTTTATATACACTGTTTAATCAGTGTGTGTTCAGATAAGTAACATTCTTCATTCGTGTACAACACATTCTGAATGAACACGACGACACAGTTAACGAAAAACGATGCACATGATGAATAAAATTTTTAAAGCATTAAAACTTTATTTGATCCTCATCTGAAGTGATACCTTCCCTTTCTTTAAACGATCCCCCTTTTGTGGGATTATCATTCTAGTCTCTCATTCTTATCAGGATGTGTGTTATAAATTCTTGTTTCTGGTTTCCCAACTTATTTCTGTTCATCCCCTTTCTACCAGGAATTAAATATATTGGCCTGCTGGGTTCTTTCCAAAACTAGTGTCTGTCATATTATTGGTGAGAAAAGTCATGGCTTCAGATCCAGCATTTGAACATATTGCTCTGTTGTAAATGCACTGTACAAAGGACCACAGTATACAGGAATTGCCAAAACATTGAGGGAAATACATCTACTTCTTTCGATAATGTAGTTTTCTCATTTTCCACATCTCCATATCTATATCCTCTCTCTCTCTCGTACTCCCTTTGTATCTAGTTAAGAAATCCACCAATTATTCTTCGTGGCCCATCTCTCAGACCCTCAGCAGAATGAGAGTTTGAAAAGTGAAGTATTTCCACATCAGAAACCAGGTTAGGTCACTGAGTGCCGGGCTGATGGGTGAATGGGTCTCAGTGAGAATTGGGGAACAGACAACAGAATTGCATTGCAGATATTGCAGTTCAAAACTGTGTATTCATGTAGTGCTGTAGACCACAGCAGCGGGAGAAACAGACCCTGCATTCAACCACAACCTGAAACTTTTTGAGAGGATAACACCTCGGTTTGACATTACTATCACACCATGTATGGCTCACTGACGAGTGTGAGTAAACATGTCAGAGTCAGAATCACATGAACCTTGACCTGATACTCACTCATTAAAGCTACCGTATTTGACAAACAGATCTGAACGAAGCCCTGCAGTCCTGTCACATTCAATCATAAATGGTGATGGACGATTAAACAAATGAATGGAGGAGAGGGCTCCACAAATATCCCCATCCTAAATAATGGAAAAGACCTGCATAACAGTGTAAAAGAGAAGGATGTTTTATCTGCACCATCCTATGCCAGAAGTGTTGAGTCGATGATTCAGCTCACCCTCATCATGATGCCCACAAAATCACAGATACCAGTCTTCAATTAATTCGATTTGCTGCATGTGAGATGAAGGAAGAGCTGAACACAGTAGATACAACAAAGGCAATGGGCCCTGAACCCGATCTGAAGACTTGTGTTGCACAATAAGCCGTGTCCCTGGGGAAGCTGTTTCATTGAAGCTCCAACTCTAACATCTCCTTGGCAATGTGCAAAATTACTCAGCTCTGTCCAGTCCCCAAAGGTGGGAATAATTACAATCCAACCAATTACCACTCCCTCAGTATAGTCACAATAGTCAAATTGGAGGGAGTTTTTTTGACAGAACTGTCAATCAGCACAGAAATAACCAGCTCAGTGTGGTGTCCCATCGGTCCCCATGTGGAGATGGTGCTGCTGTGGAAATGTCACTGGATTACTATTCCAGACCAGGGTAATGCTCTGGCAGCGGAAGGAAGTTAAAGACAATTAATAAAATGTTGAGATCTAAAATCTGATGTCAGTAACAGTGACCTTGACGTCAATATCGATTGTAAACAGAATTTCCTTCTCCAATGTACTTTTATAAAGTGAATCTCCCGTGATTTCCTGGGCCTAAAACTGACTCCAAAGACCCTGACCTGTGATAAACATTTCAATTGTCTCTGAAATGGCCAATCAAGGCACTCACTTGTATCAAACTGCTCCGAGGTCTGAAAGGATGAAAACCGGACAGAACATCCGGTCTCAGCCTCATTGTCGGAAAAGGGAGTGGGAACACTGTCAGAGTTTTGCATATTTCACTGAGATCTCCACTCATTTTCCTAAACTCCATGGAATACAGGCCCAGTCACCCCAAAAACTGTTCCCACAACAAGCCTGTCATCCCAGAGATCAGTCTGGTCATCCTTCACTGCACTCCCTCAATGTCAGTATTGTCCTTTATTAGGTGAGGAGACCAAAACTGCACATAATGCTGCACAATGTTCGAGATTATATCTCTCCAAGGCCCTGTACAGCTGCAGTAAGACACCTTTACTCCTGGACTCAAATCCCCCTGAAATGAAGGTCAACACACCATTTATTTTCCTCATTGCTTTATGTTTCTGCAATATTGCTTTCAGCGACTGGTGCACAAGATGCAGATCCTTTTCAATGTTACAGCTCCCCAGTTGATTGGTCTATGTACACTGGTCAGCGTGCCAATGCCATGCCTAGTATTGACTTCTGGTTGCAGGACTCACTGTGCTGCATGGGCCTCAGAGGTTTATGCAGAAGGAAACAACAAAAAGGAGCAATCGTCCCTTTGTAAATCAACATGTTTCCATCAATCCTTTTCAAATGGTCGGCTACCAATTTGTCCTTTCAACCAAAGGGCACACTGTCACCTCTATTCACGTTGTTCTCCATCTGTCACGTATTTAGCCATTCACTCCACTTGTCTTAGACTTCTCGATGCATTTTTACATCCTCCACACCGACTCACAATTCCACATTCTTTAGTGATGTCAGCAGGCTGGGATGTATTGAATCTGATACCCGCAACACAATGTTTAACATTGTGAATAGCTGGGCCCCAAACACCGATCCCTGTGACACCACAGCAACCGTCCCCTCTTAATTTCTATTTCTATATTTCGTCAATCTGGGTGTAATTGGCTGGGCCAGCATTTATTGCCTGTCCCTAGTTGCCCTTGAGAAGGTGGTGGTGAGCTGCCTTGTTGAACACTGCAGTCCACCTGCTGTGGTTGACCTCCAATTCAATTAGGGAGAGAATCCCAGGATTCTGACCCAGCGACTGTGAAGGAGCGGTGATATATTTCCAAGTCAGGATGGTGAATGGCTTGGAGGGGAACCTAAAGATGATGGCTTTTCCATACATGTGCAGCCCTTGTCCTTCTAGATAGACGTGGTCATGAGTTGAGAAGATGGTCTCTGAGGATCCTTGGTGAATCATTTCATTGCAGCATGTAGATAGTAAGAGAACTGCTGCTGCTGAGCGTTGACGATGGAGCATTGTGGATGAAGGGACAGTCAAACTGGCTGCTTTGTCCTGGTCGGTATAAAGCTTCTTGTGTGTTGTAGGGGTTGCACTCATCCAGGCAAATTGTGAGTCTTCTATCGCACTTCTGACTTTTGCATTGTAGATGATGGACAGACTTTTTGAAGTCAGGATGTGAGTTACTCGCCGCAGCATTCCTAGCTTCTGACCTGCTCTTATAGTTACAGTGTTTATGTGGCGAGACCAATGGGTTTCTGAGCAATGATTACCCACCAGGACTTTGATACTGGGGGATTCACTGATAGTAACACCATTAAATGCCAAAGGGCAGTTTAGATTGTATTTTATTGGCAATGTTCACTGTCTGGCATTTGTGTGGCCTGAATATTACTTGCCACTTGTCAGCCTGGATATTGTTCAGATATTGTCGCACTTGACATGTTCTGCTTCAGTATCTGAGGAGCCACAGATGTTGCAGAACATTGTACAATCATTGACGAAATCCTAATTTCTGACCTTAAAATAGAGGGAAGGTAATTGATGAAGCAGCCCTGGAGAAGTTTTCAGCCGAGGCCACTGCCCGAGGGAATCCTACAGACTTTTCCTGGAGCTGAGTTGACTGACTTTTTTCAACCATGACCATCTTCCTACGTGTCAGGTATGATTCCAACCAGCGGGGTGTTTGCCCCGATACCCATTGATACCAGTGTTGCTAAAGCCCCTGATACCACACTTGGTCGAAGGCAGCCTTGATTTTAAGGGTTATCACTCTCACCCCACCTCTGTAATTCAGTCTTTTGTCCATGTTTGAACTTAGGTAATGAGGTCAGGAGCTGAGTGACCGTGGGGGAGCGCAACCTGGGCATCATTGACCAGGGTATTGCTGAGCAGGTTGCTGCTTAAAAACACTGGCATCTTCCACCACTTTACTGATGATCGAGAGTAGACTGATGGGGTTGTAACTGGCTCGCTTAGATTTGTTCTGGTTTTTCTACACAGGAGATACTTGGGGTAATTTTCCACATAATCAGGAAAAGCCATTTTTGTAACTATATTGTAACAGTTTGTCTAGGGGAGTGGCAAAGTTATGGAGTACATGTTTTCGGTACTATTGCCAAAATGTTGTCAGAGTATGGGCCCTTTGGAGAGTCCAGTATCTCCAAATGTTTCTGGATATCGCGTGGACTGAATCGAATTGGTTGATGACTGGTAACTGAATCGCTGAGGACCACTGGAGGAGGCTGAGATGGATCATCCACTCAGCACTTCTGACTGAAGATTGTTGCAAATGCATCAGCCTTATCTTATATACTGAAGCACTGGGCTCTTCCGTCATGGAGGTAGGAGTCATTTGCAGAATCTCTTCCTCCAGTGAATTATTAAATTGTCCCCAACGTTTCTCGACTAGATGTGGGTGGACTGCAGAGCTTAGTTCTGATCCTTTGCTTGTGGGATCACTTAGCTCTGTATATCACTTACTGCTTATGTTGTTTGGCGCACACGTTGTCCTGTTCGGTGGCTTCAACAGGCTGACACCTCATTGTCAGGTATGCCTGGTGCTGCTCCTGCCATCCTGCACACTCCATTGAACCAAGGTTGATCCTCTGGATTGATGGTAATTGTTAGAAGGTGGATAAGCCAGGCCATGAGGATATGTGAAAGTACACTTCCGCTGCTATTGATGACCCACAATGCCTTATGGACATCCAGATTTGAGCTGCTGGATCTGTTCGAAGTCTGACCTATTAAGCACCGTTATAGTATAACCAAAATGGTGAAGGTTATTCTCAATGTGCAGGTGTGTGTTTGTCTCCACAATGACTATGCGGTGGACGCTCTTCCCGATACTGTCATGGACAGATACTTCTGCAACGGGCAGATTAGTAAGGCTGTGGTCAATATGTATTTTCCTCTTGTTGGTTCCTTCACCACCTGCCATAGACCCAGTCTAGCAGTTATATCCTTTGGGACCCGGCCAGTTCGATTCGTGATGATGTAGCTGAGATACTCTTGGTGGTGAACATTGAAATCCCCCACCCAGAATACATCTCGCGTCCGTACTACCCTCAGTGCTTCCTCCAAGTGTTGGTCAGCATGGAGGAGTACTGATTCATCAGTTGAGAGAGGCTGGTACATGGTAATCAGCAGGAGGTTTCCTTTCCCATGTGCAAATTAATGCCATGAAGCTTCATGGGATACGGAGTCACTTTTGAGGACTCCAAGAGCAATTCCCTTCCAACTGTATCCCACTCTGCCGCCACTTCTGTTGTGTCCGTCCTGCTGATGAGACAGGAGATATCCGGGGAAGGTGATGGGGTGTCTGGGATATAGTCATACTCACAGAATCATACCTTACAGACAATGTCAGGCTGCTGCTTGACGAGTCTGTTTATTTCATTTGACTGTTTCCTGCCAGCTGCACCATTCTAGAAACATGGCCATATATTAGCCCAAATCCACTCAGAATTGATTTTGCAAATTGGGCTTGGAGCTTTACCAACATTTTTCCAAAAATCAAAATGTTATACATCCATTGCTTCGCTTTCATTTGTCTCCCAAATTGTTTCTCAAACATAATTCCCATTTCATTAAATCTATGTTAATGTTGTCTATGACCATTATTTTCTGCTAAACCATTTACTTACTATGTTCTATGTTCCATGTACTCTATCATTTTCCCATACCAGACTTGGTTTTCCTAGTATTGTTAGAAAGTTTTGTGAAGGCAGAACTGAAGTAGTGGCTTCATAGTTCTGCCATTTCCCTGTCCCCTATTCTCCATTCTCTGGTTTCAAACTGTAAGGAAGCTGGACTTGTTTTTTTCATATTTCTCACATTGACATAATTTAACAAGCTATTACAGTTCACTCTCATAACCCTTATGAATATAACTCTTCAGAAATCTATCACTTCCTGTTTAAACTGCTCAATAATTGACCTTCCACAACATACACTTACAGGAGCATAGACTCTGTGCCAATAGAAATACAGCACGATCTATACTAGTCCCACTTTCCTACAGCAGGCTCATAACCTGGAATGTTATGACACTTCCAAATGCTCGTTAAGGTACTTTTTAACGATTGTGAGGTTACCCGTGATAATTCGCCTCTCAGGAAGTAATCCCAGAACCCCACACCTCGAGGTGAAGAAATGTTTAAATCATCTCTGAACCTCAAACTCTTCACTTTAAAAGTGTGCTCCTTTGCTCTTGAGCCTCTGACTAAAAGGAACAGTTGCTGTCTATCCCCCCTGTCCGTGTCGCTTATAATCTTATCCTTCTGAATCACTGACTCCTCAGCTTTCTCTGCTCCGAAGTAAACAACCCGAGCTTATCCAGCCTCTCTCCATAGCTGATATGCTCCATCCCAGGGAACATCCTGGTGAATCACTTCTGCACCCTCTCCAGTACAATCACATCCTTCCTGGAATGTGGCTCCCAGCGCTACATACAGTATTCCATTTTGGCTGAACCAAAGCCCTGTATTACTCTTATAATCTACACCCTGATTAGGAAACACAACACCTAAGGTCCAATTCTTAACTAGTCCATTAACCTGCCCAGGAGAAAGTGGGGACTGCAGATGCTGAAGATCAGAGCTTAAAAAATGTGTTGCTGGAAAAGCGCAGCAGGTCACGCAGCATCAAAGGAGCAGGAGAATCGTTGGTTCGAGCATAAGCCCTTCTTCAGGAATCTGCCTGAAACGTCAATTCTCCTGCTCCTTCGACGCTACCTGACCTGCTGCGCTTTTCCAGCAACACATTTTTAAGCATTAACCTGTCCAGTCACATTCAGGGATGTGTGGAGAAGCACAATCTGAGCTTCCCAGTGTGCTTCCATTCATTGAGTCCGCCCCTGCCTGGTTCCTTCTCCCAATGTGCATCACCTCATATTTATCAGGGTTACAATCTATCTGCCATTGATCTGCCCATCTGACCATTCCATCTGCATCTTCCTGTAAATTTATGCCTTCCTCCTCAATGCGAACCACCGGTTAATCTTTATGTCAAACATACAATTACTTATCACACCACCCCCTCTCTCCACCTAGCCCCCTCCATATTCACATCTTTTTTTGTTATGAATAATACAAACAATAAGGGACTCAGCACTGATCCCTGTGGTACACCAGGGAACACTGGTCTCCAGTCGCTGAAACAACCTTCTCTCACCATCCTCTGTCGCCTGCCACTAAGAAATTTTCGGTGTAACTTGTCCAGTTATCCTTCATATTGTGAGATTTTACATTATTTTTCAGTTTCCCAGCTGGAAATTTGTCAAAGGCCTTCCTACAAAACTAAACAATCGATGTCCTCAAACTAATTCAATCAAATCCATTGTTTGTGACTTCCTTCTGATAAAGTCACGATGATTATCCCTGATCAAACCTTGCAATTCTGATTGGAGTTCGATTTTTTTCCTTCCCTATTTTCTCCAGTAGTTTCCTTAACAGTGATCTAATACTCGCTCGTCTATAGTTCCCTGGTCTATCTCTCCCTCCCTTACTGTGAAGTGGAATCATATTAGCAGTTCTCCAGTTCTCTGGCACATCCCCTACGGTCAGATTCTAATTAAAATATTCAGTCAGGCTCTTTCCTCCTTTGACCCCGACAGCCGCCTTTGATACAACTCATGGAGATTAGTCCAAATTTATACAGAACAAAGCCTCAAATCCCTGCTCATATTTTACATCAACCTGTTCAAGTTTTCCAGTCCATCTTTTTGAATTCTGTACCTGCATCCTCCTTCTCCCAAGTAAAATAGACGTGAAGTTCTCATGTTACAATCCATCAATGTTCTCCAACTTGACACACAGGTTGCCCCTTTGGTTTCTAATGGGCACTAAGTGTTTGCTCATTATTCTATTCTACGCGTTCGTGTAGAATATCGTGGAATACGTCCTGATCTCACCTACTTGTACTTCTTCATGTCCCTGTTCTTCAGTCCTTTCAATGTTTCTAAGATTCACCTCTTATGTTTTGAAACTCGAGGTTACAGGCTGAGTTTGCCTGCCAGACAAGCTTGCCAACTTAGGGATTATTTTGTAGAATACCTTTTGCAGTTCCTCTATAGTCAGTATATTCTTTCTTAGATTGGGATTCCGAACGATGCACAATACTCTAACTTCAGTTTTACCAACACTCGATGCAACTGGTGCACGACATCCTCTATATTCCAATTACATTCACATGAATGTAAACCTAATTGTTACTTTCCCATTTGCATATGTTCTTCCCAATATCTCTCGCTTTAACTTTTTCTATGAGCTTACTGTGTGAGTTCTTAAAAAAACCTAATGAGTATCCAACTATACGTTATACATTGGTTCTTCATTGCCGATGTCCACAAGAATCATCTTCAAGCCATTCTAAAAAAATGTTTGCCTCTTCTGGTTTTCCTTTCATCGGTACATTCTCACACTCCCCAGTTATGTTATTACCTTCTAAATATCTAGTAGCATGTTCTTTGTAATCGAGTCCAACAGACACCCGCCTGCGGATGACAAGTTACTGGTCTGTAGTTCACCCCTCTCCATCTTCATCGTTTCTGAAACTATTGGATAATATTTATAACCTTTGCCTTATCCAGATTGGCTAAATGCCTTTCGGGAATGTGTCAGAAAATAAAGTGAAAATCCGCGATGCAATCAACATGTCTATTGCTGCTTCCTCTGAAATTCTTGTATGAAGTACATCTAGTCTGGCAGATTTATAAATACTCAATCCAGCTATCTTTTCAAAGATGACCTCAACATTTATAAGAATGATCTTAGACTTTACTTACAGAAGTCCCATGGTCACTTGGAATTTCTGGACTTTCTTCCATGAAGATAGGCACAAACAAAATATTTCTTTTCCCTGCGATTTCTCTGTTTTCTGCAATGAATTATCCTGAACGTGCACCAACTGTTGCACATTTGACCTTGTTTTTATTTTTTTTCATATATTGATAGACGCTTTTTAGCAATCTTTATGTTTTTCTTTCTTCTGCACGCGTTTTCTCTTTCTGATTTTCTTCTCAGTTTCTTGGTCATCCTTTGCTGGGTCCTACATTTCTCTGAACCTACTGGCTTATTGCAACACTTGGCATTTTTTTCTAAGCTGCCTCCTTTCATCTAATAGGTAGATGAAGGTGGGGTTGAAAGCGATAGTCGGAGAGGAGGGTGGACTAGATTGATAGGAAGGTTCAAAAGGGCGGTGCTGACTTGGAGGGTTGGAGTGGGATAAAGTGGGATTAGGGGAAATGGGGAAATGGGGAAATCCACTATGATCCCTTGTGGTTGGATGGTCCCAAGACAGAAGATGAGGCTTTCCTCCTACAGGCTTCTGCTGGCTCGGGTTTGGCGATGGAGCATGTCTAGGACCCTCATGTCGTCGGCAGAGTGGGAAGGGGAGTTAAAGTGCTCAGCCACAAGGCGATGGAGTTGTTCAATGTGACTGTCCCAGAGATGTTCTCTGAAAGGATCCACAAGTTGACCTCCAGCCTCGCCAATGTAGAGAAGACCACATTGGGTTTAATGGATGCAGTAGATGAGGTGTTTTGATTTCCCTTTATCACCAATCACTTTCATCCCCACCTTCATCTACCTATCACAATCCCTGCTAACCTCCCTCCTGCCACACCCCCTTGTCATTTATCCCTCAGTCCCCTTGGCCCAGAAGCTTCATTCCTGATGAAGGCTTATGCCCGAAACATTGATTTATCTGCTCTTAGTATGCTGCCTGACTGTGCTTTTCCAGCACCACACTCTTCGACGCTGATCTCCAGCATTTGTAGTCTCCACTTTCTCCTCACACCTTCAGGGTTTGCGTGACTCAGATTTATAACGGTTACTTCAAATACAACAAAAACTGTCGTGTACTCAAACAGTATAAAAGAAAACAAATACATTGTGGTCACTGTTCCCAAAAGGTCCTTTACAGCAAAATTTTCAATTAGCTCTTCTGATCACTCAACACCAATTCCTAAATAACCTGATCTCGAGCTCAGTGCTCGACATAATGTTAATGTAAACCATCTCACACGTGGTCATAACATCCATTTTTCCCAACATTAGCATTTATTTCGGTTAACACAGTTTAGATATAATTTAACAGCACATTATTACTGAAGTACCCACAAATGTGTATATCTCATTTCCTGTTTTATAACATGTCCAGCATTTGTATTGCAGCTTTCACTCCCTTCAATGTTTGCTCCTCCTTGCTGTTTTTACGCTCCACCTTACCAGATTCTGTGAAATCTGAGCGACTTGGGCTCTGGGGAGCTTAATGGTAGAGATCATCTCCTCCACATCATTTATGATCTTCTCAAACTTTAATTTCTCCAGATCTCCCGTTATGCGGTGGAGTAGAGAAGGACAATGATCTTTCAACAATGTTCTGTATTCTCCCAGAGAGCTGAGACTGCTCTAACCTGGGTAGGAACTTTACAGCAGGTTGGTAAAGTGTTGCTGCTTCTGTACAGTAAGATCACATCTGGAGTAGTGTGTACAGATTTAGCCTCTTCTCTGAAGAAAGGATGTTGTTATATTGGAAGCAGCTCAGAGATGGTTCCCTCAACTGATTCCTGCAATGAAGGTGCTAGCTTATAACGAAAGGATGATCAGGTTGACCCAGTAGCCATTGGAGTTTACAAAAATTAAAGATGATCTTATTTGAACAAAGTTGACAGAAGGAGTTAACAAGTGAAGGGAATTACACAGATAGTGGAGGAATCCATTCCGTTCTCCAGCCTGTTACACAGGAACAACAGGAGGATATTCAGGCCTTTGACCCTGATACACCAAAACAGGACGAGGCTATTCAGCCCCTGGAGCCTGATATACATTTACAGAAGGAGGCCAATCAGCCAGTCGAGCCTATAACAGTAGGCCATGCTGCACCAGTATCCTGTCAAACAGCAACAGGAGCAGTCCATTCAGCCTCCTCAAGTCTGTAACATAGGAACTAATAGCGGTCACACAGTGACTGGAGATTGTTACACTGGGATAACAGGAGGCCATTCAGACTCACCGAGTCTATTACAAGGGAATTGGATAATGAGACAAACTATCTGAGACTTCTTTCATGAGAAAGGAAGAGGTAATTTAGACACGTGTCTGTTATATCATATCAGGAGAAGACCAATCACTCCCTCAGTCCCATCTCCGGGATACATGAGGAGACCGTTCAGTATTTCCACCTGTTATGAGAAGACCCATCAGCCCCTCAAAATGTTACACAGCAACGGGAAGATTCCATAATCTCCCAATCCTCTTAAGCATCAACAGGAGGAGGTCATTCTGGCCTTGGAGACGACAACGTGGGAACACCAGAAAGACGTCAGCCCATTGAATTTGATGATGAGTCCATTCAGTGACACATGGCTCTTACACAGCAATTGGAGCACATCTCTTAAAGTCTTGTGCCCATTAAACAGGAATTCAAAGAAATGTAAAGGTTTTCGAAAGGGAAAAATTTATAATAATGGTATACATTAGGTACTAAAGTGTAACAATAAACTATCGTAATTTAAGGCAAATTCTTAGAGTCCATTGTTCAGGACATTTGCAAAGTTAAACCACAATTCGTCAGAGTCAACATGGTTTTACGAAGGCTAAACTGTGTTTGAATTGTTTGCTTGAGTTATTTAAAGATGTCACAAACAAGGTGGGTCGTGGGAATCCTGGAGATGGAACATATCTGGTCTTCCTGAAGGCATCGGATATGTCGCTTCTCCAAAGAGTAAGTGGTAAGATCAGACAGCATGGGTTTAGGAGTAATTTCTTAGCTTGGATGGAGGATTGGATAACAAATAAAATGGAGTCAGATGGAATAAATGTGTCATTTTCTTTTGGCAAATGCAAGTTGTTGGGTGCCATTGATTTCAGGACTCATGCCGCAACCATTTGCAATCGATGGTATTACTGCGCTCGGTTGATGGGATAGAAAATGTGATGCCACATTTTCAGATGACACTAACATTGGTAAGAAATTACTTCGGAATGATGATGCAAGAGATTTAAAACTATATGGATAGGTTGGATTAACGGGCCAACATTTGGCAAGGAAAATTAAAGTGAATAAATATGGGGCTATTCAAGTTGGCCAGTATAATAGAAAGACAAATTATTATCTAAATGGAGAGAAAGTTCAAAGTGCTTAGGTGCAGAGGGAGCTGGGTGTCTGCTTGCATATCACAGAAAACTTGCTTGCGGGTACTTCAAGTAATGAGAAATGCAAGCATCAGGCCAGTGTTTACATATAAAAGGATAGAGTAGAAAGGGAGAGATTGTTGCTGGAGCTATGCAAGGTATTAGTGAGGCTGCAACTGGAGTACAGTTTGGGTGTCCTGCAGAATGAGGTATTTCCATTGGAGGCAATTCAGAAGAGCTTCATTAGATTGATTCCATATTTGAAGTGTTTGTCTTATGAAGAGAAATTGAGCAGTTTAGGCCTATACTTTCGAGTTTATAAGAATGAAAGGAGATCACACTGAGGTCTGTAAAATGCTAAAAGTCATTGAATGCGTGGATGTGGAGCGGATTTTTTTTCATGTGTCGCAATCTACAACAAGAGACTAGAGTTTTAGGATGGAGAGATGGCAGGAAATTGGAACAGAGGCCACGTTGACATCAGCCTCATCGAGCGGTTGGATTCCTCACAAATTCTCCTTGTTCTTATTCAACTCTTGGACTGTGTTGCCCAGGAATGGGGGGAGGACTGGGTATCATACAGGATGCAGGCACTCAGGATAAATCAGTCTCAATCGGTTAGACAGAATACAACCAGTAAGGTCACACAGTGACCAGCGCTGGGTTCTCAACTATTTACAGTCTGTATTAATGATCAGGAGGATGGAACAGATATACAGATGCTGGGTTTGTGTTGTCGCTGTGATAAGCAAGAGATTAAATTAGCAAGAGAAGGTGGAGAGTCTGCAAATAGATTCAGAGAGGTAAAGGCAATAGATAATAGTTTGGCAGGTGGAAATTAACATGATGTAACCTGTCATTTCATTTACAGGAATAATGGAAGGCAATATGTTACTGAAATGGAGAGGGATTACAGGACTTAATGATACTGTGTACTGGGGGTTTAATCAAACCCGTTCAGACATGGCAGGTTTTGCTCCATCCCTGATCGTCTGCTCCCAGACACTCCAAGTGACCCCATTGCTCTCCATACACATGTAATACTTTGACGTGGTTGATTGGTGGTGGGGATGGTGTTTTGAAACGTGTATCAATGGGACGGCCTTTATCCACGATATATTTATTTCTTTTCTACGTGGGGACCCGATGACGATGGGAATGGCTGGCTGCTTCTGAATGAAGAGGCCATGACTGCTGCCAGGACAGTGGATATTCACCAACATGATGTACTGTGTATGGGTACACTGTAACATTAATAGACAGAGAGCTCCTTCAGTTCCTCTACCTCTCCCCATTGACATGGATACCCTGCAGATGCAATGTACACCATCGGGAATCCCACTATCCTGGATACACCCGGCAGTTCCCTGCTGAGGGAGAAACAATGCTTCTCATCCACCATATATATCTGCCATCACCGAATAGTTAACACTGATGTTGAGATACTGGGAAATGATGGATATGTCACCTAGTCCTGCCTGGAAAGTTCCAAATCATAGAAGCTGAATGAAATTCTGACCCTAAAAGTCACCGGCAGTATCGTCCTCCCCCTGGTGTGAAGCTGCAGGTCATGTTGAAGGAGGTGACACCGCTCTGTGACCAGCTCCTTGTTCAATTAGGGTCCCCTCACACTTTGATCCTAGGTTAGGTGGAGCTTGGGAAGCTGTTCCTGGAAAACCAGGTGTGATACAGCAGATCCCTTTCCCCACACACACTCACTCCGTGGTTCAGAGCTTCCCCTCTCTGCAGCCTCTGCTCCGTTTGTTGATCATGTTACAGACCCAGATGCTGTGACTACAGTCCTCACGCTCCATCCCGAGTTGGGTCAGCAAATCCTCAGCTCTCCCTGAATGTCTGAGGCAGCTCACAGCACAACCTCCAGCAAACCATTCACCAACTCCTCCACCAACTTTTCAATAACAGGAGTCAATCAAAAACCCCTCGGCTACAAGTGTTGTGGACCAGACCAGATCCCCACAAAATATTTTAAGAAGGCCGCTTAGACCCAAAGCTTTCCTTATTTTGAATATAGATGGGAAGTGTGCGTTCCAGATATGTTGTGGCTGGTCAAACCACTCGACATTAAACAAAACATATTATAATCTATTAAAATCCAATCAAAGAAAAGAACATTTTGGAATAGCTTATATTGGAACACTTACACAACAGTAGATATCGTACCTTCTTGGTATACACCGCTTGACACAAAGATATATTCAAATACAGATTCCTACATACAATTTTCCGATCCGGGAGAAATCAACATCAACAAGAGATCTCAACGAGAAAAGCAGCTGGGGATCATGTATTGAGACTCCCAACCCTTCTGGGATCCCCAGCAGCTTCTGAATGCTGCAGCTAAAAACCAAACGAGTAGACCTGGTCTGGGAGAGCTGGTCACTGCCCTTCCATTGTTACCACCATTTAATGAAACCTAAAGGCCTTCTCAGTTATTTACTTAAACTGTGTTGAGACAGCAGTTCTGCACCTCTGCCTTTATAACCTTCTTCAAAAACAACCTAAGAGAAAATAACCTCTTTACAGTGAGAGTGTACTCACAACTCCTCCTTTAATAAAATGATATATCAATATACAAAGATGGATTAATTTTAGACCTCCTAATCGTCCTCTATTTTAGACTGAAATGCATATATTGGTAAAAACAATGACTGCAGATGCTGGAAACCAGATTCTGGTTTAGTGGTGCTGGAAAAGCACAGTAGTTCAGGCAGCATCAGAGGAGCAGTAAAGTCGACGTTTCGGGCAAAAACCCTTCATCAGGAATAAAGGCAGAGAGCCTGAAGGCTGGAGAGATAAGTGAGAGGGGGTGGGGGTGGGGAGAAAGTAGCATAGAGTACAATAGGTGAGTGGGGGAGGGGATGAAGGTGATAGGTCGGGGGGAGGGTGGAGTGGATAGGTGGAAAAGAAGATAGGCAGGTAAGACAAGTCATGGGGACAGTGCTGAGCTGGAAGTTTGGAACTGGGGTGAGGTGGGGGAAGGGGAAATGTGGAAACTTTTCAAGTCCACATTGATGCCCTGTGGTTGAGGCGAAAGATGAGGTGTTCTTCCTCCAGGCTTCTGGTGGTGAGGGAGCAGCGGTGAAGAAGGCCCAGGACCTCCATGTCCTCGGCAGAGTGGGAGGGGGAGGTGAAATGTTGGGTCACAGGCGGTGTGGTTGATTGGTGCGGGTGTCCCGGAGATGTTCCCTAAAGTGCTCTGCTAGGAGACGTCCAGACTCCCCAATGTAGAGGCCTTTAGGGCCTTGGATGGAGGTGAGGGAGGAGGTGTGGGCGCAAGTTTTGCAATTCCTGCAGTGGCAGGGGAAGGTGCCAGGATGGGAGGGTGGGTTGCAGGGGGGCGTGGACCTCACCAGGTAGTCACGGAGGGAACGGTCTTTGTGGAAGGCGGAAAGGGGTGGGGAGGGAAATATATCCCTGGTGGTGGGGTCCGTTGGGAGATGGCTGAAATGTTGGCGGATAATTTGGTTTATGCGAAGGTTGGTAGGGTGGCAGGTGAGCACCAGGGGCGTTCTGCCCTTGTTACGGTTGGAAGGGTGAGGTCTGAGGGCAGAGGTGCGGGATGTGGACGAGATGCGTTGGAGGGCATCTTTAACCACATGGAAGGGAAATTGCAGTCTCTAAAGAAGAAGGCCATCTGGTGTGTTCTGTGGTGGAACTGGTCCTCCTGGGAGCAGATAGGGCGGATGCGGAGGAATTGGGAATACCGGATGGCATTTTTGCAAGAGGTAAAGTGGGAAGAGGTGTAATCCAGGTAGCTTGGGAGTCAGTGGGTTTGTGAAAAATGTCGGCGTCAAGTCGGTCATCATTAATGGAGATGGAGAGGTCCAGGAAGGGAAGGGAGGTGTCAGAGATGGTCCAGGTAAATTTAAGGTCAGGGTGGAATATGTTGGTGAAGTTGATGAATTGCTCAACCTCCTCGTGGGAGCACGAGGTGGCACCAATGCAGTCATCAATGTAGTGGAGGAAGAGGTGCGTATATATATTATATTGACTCCGAGCATACAAATGTTTACAACTAGATTCGATTTCAGTCATTTTACTCCGGCCACAGAATGCCTTTGACTTTCTTCATCCAAGTCTCCACAATGTGTCAAAACTTAGGTTTTCTCGCCCTGTCACTTGTATAATTTCAAATTGAATGACAGCAATAATAAGCTCAATTGAAACAGACTGGTATTCATCTCCCTAAACTTCTCCAAAAAACTTTAAGGGATCACAATCAGTGATGAAGATTTGTCTCAGGTATGTTATTTGCAATTTAAATGCTGAAATGTTGTAACGCCAACGCCAAACTGAAGGCCTCCTTCCCCATTGTGGAATAAATCTGTTGATGTTTTCACTGGACACTCCAACCACAAGTTACATAATGGAGCACTTCTCATCTCTCCAATACTTCCTCTGAATGACATAGCTCCTCATGTCTCAGCACAAAAGAATTACATACTTCTGTACCTCTTAATGCTGTAACCTCTTTACCTGCTACTCCTGGCCCATGCCAGTTAAACTTACTATCACAGGGATATGTTTTAACAAGATCTCGCACATTCTTCTCAATCCCTCAAAGAAACCAAGCTTTGATTTCTGAACTCAATCATCATCATCATCAGCCATTACAGTTTCTAAGCTTGCCATTGTAACTCTGCTCTTCCACTCAAGTTCTCACGACTGCAGGAAGTGAATTGTTGAACTTCTCCAAAATAAGAATCGCTCTAAGAGTGTCATAACTTTGTTCTGTTTTTAATACTCTTACCCACCTTTCAAAATTAATTTGTTAGATTCTTTCAAACTCAATGTGCGTTTAACCACGGACGCTATTTTAGATTCCTGAAACACTATCTGTCGGCTTCTGTCACAAGCTCATATGTACTTCAGATGGCTTTCTTCACCTCCTCCTCCCCAGATACCTCCTCCAAGAGGGATGCAAATACCGATCAGCTTTGTTTGAATCAACTAAACCCACATGGTCACTGGGCACTGCATTTGTTTAGCCACTTTCTCAAATGAAATTAAAAAGGATCCTCCATCATTCTCATCAAATTTAGATAATGTCTGGATGTATTTAAACAGATCCCCATCAAGCCTTTGGCTACTATAGGGTTGTTCATCCTCACTATCCTCCTCATCCAGCCTACCATCTACTTTCATCATCGCCTTCTATGTCAACTTTGCTCTCTAATTACTAACCTTTGAAGTTAAATCTCTCTGCTTTTCTTCTTTCTTTTAATCTTTCTTCTTCATTTTCTGTTCTTTTATTACTACGCTTCATCATAATTCAAACTGTTTCAATTCCTTCTCATGTTCACGGTGCCTCATTTGAAATTGAATTCTCGCCATTTCCAAAGAGTCTGATGACAGATCCTCCAAATGTAATTGCTGAGCTATAGCGGTAATTATCTCTCATTTTCTCACAGACAAACACAACCCCAACTCCAGCTTGTCTGCCAATTCCTACAGCTTTGCCTTCATTACCTTTTATAAAACCCCCAACTTCACTTCTTCCACACCCAGAAAATTCTCAGTGACTGAAAGAATGTTTATACACAAAACACTGTTTAAACTAACCAAATTAAACATCTGGAACAAAAGACCCTAACAGCTACCATACAAGACCTTTGAACCCAATAGCCTCCTGGTGCGTAATCTCCAGTGTCTGCATGAGCTTATTCTGGATTCGCTGGTTTCCTCCCACAATCCAAAAGTGTGCATGTCAGGTGAATTGGCCATGCTAAATTGTTTGCAGTTTTCAGGGATGTGTGGGTTAGGGGTAAATGTGTAATATTAGGGTCGAGGAATGAGTCTGGGGAGGTTACTCCTCGGCGGTTCGGTGTGGACGTTTTGGGTCGAATGGCCTGTTTGCAGACTGCAGGGATTGCAATTCTAAACCAAATTTGGTATTATCGATGTCGAACCAGACAAAACTCCCCAGTTTGCTATAGACCAACCAGATTGTCTCAAACTATTTTAAGACGATAGCTTGGATGCCAACCTTTTCTTATTTTAAAGGTAGATGTGAAGTGGGTGTTCCAGATGTGATGCTACTAATCAAACCACTCACCATTAAGTAAAACACAATATATTTAAACACTCTAATGAAAACCCATACAAAATGAAGAGGATTTTAGAATAACTTAACTATTGGAAACCTTAACCAAATAATGGATACAATACCTTCTACAAATGAACTGTTCCAATATACTAACATCACCTAAACACACTCCATGGTAAAAAGGAGCATTCAGACATAAAGTTCTCCAATCCAGGAGGAAACAGCATCAAGTGAAGCTTCAGAGAGAATAGCAGCTCGGGATAATTTACTAAAGCTTCCAACCCTTCTGGGACACAAGCACCTGGTGACTTACAGCTATAAGGAAAAAAACTAGAAAGCCTGGTCTATGTGAGCTGGCCATTGTTACTACTATTTATTAAAAACCCTAAAAGTCTCGTAAGTTATTTACTTGAGCCATTTTCAGTAGGCAGTTTGGCCTTTAAGACTTCTTGTTAAAAAAAAAGAAAATAACCTTTTTTTAGAAAAAAACGTGACAGTATTGTCACGCAATTTAGATGTCTGATCCTTTACTCAATGGGATTCCTCGTGTTACTGATCGCAAGGTCACCTGAGAGGGACAAATACAGGTACAGACCAAGTTTCAAAGATGTGTCTCATATCTTCTGAAACACGCCTGTCCATGGACCATCACATGGGACATACCGGGAAGTGAACAACAGCCTGACACACACCATTTCACTGTTTCTGAGCTTCACAATGCCAGCACTCGATACACTGGGGAGCCAAAACCCAAGGCCAGTCAAAGATACAGAAGCACTGAGAGATTCATATTAAAGACAGAAACAGGCAGTTAATTAACTTGGAGGAGGTTGTGGAAATATGGGGAAAAAAGACAGGGCAGTGGGACTGACTGGAGAAGTGAGATCTTCGAGAGTAAAATTACAAGAATGAGAATATTGAATAAAGGCGTTGTCAGATCAGCTGAAATGGTTTGTTAAATCAAATTCTGAATCTGCTTGACAGAACACCACAAACAACATAAACTGGGACAAGATGACAGCCCAGCATCGAGGGCTGTGCAGACCATGCTAGTGTGTTGCTCAGTAAACTGCAGTATCTGCCCAGTATGGAGAGTATTGCAAACTTTACTATCATATGCTAACCACACTCGCATCAGATGACTGCCTACAATGGGAAGGTTTGCTCTATCTGCGCGCGCGTGTGTGTGTGTGTGTGTGTGTTCATCAGAGACTGAGGGAGAGAGTGTGCACGTGCCCGATTGGCGTGGTTGAATGTGAAACATTGTTTGAGAAGGAACGCACATGGAGGAAACTATTTTAAATACGAACAACTGGCAGGCTTTTATTTAATCGACAGAGAGAGAATGAGAGAATTTTCATGGACAGATGAGATAAAGTGTTTGAAAATGTTAAAATAAAAGCATTGTCATAAAAATAGCAATATATATCCGGGTGCACATGAATGACAGATGGATGAGAGGTTGGTGTGTGTTCGAATCAGATTTGCTTCAACAGGTTTGAAGCCGGGAGTGTCAGCAGCAGATTATTAACTTCATTAAGACTGAATTTTATAACTCAAAGTTCAAACAGGCGATGAAATAAGCCAATGAGATACATTGTGGAGTGGTGAGTATTTCAAGTTAGAAATGGACAGGGCATGGTGTCAGGAATCAGCTCATGGTCAAAGGGATCTCCCACAGTTTTGACTCGCCTGCTTCAGCCGCAGACATTAGCCAGGCATGGGTTGGAAACACTGGAATGAAGTGGAGTTTGTAACCAGAACAGTAGGCAGTGACCTCCATGCTCTTAATATTTAAATAACAAAGACAAAGATACAGTATATGCGGTTATCTGCTGAAACTGAGTAGGTCAACACAGAGACCCATGAGTAACATTGCCAGAGCAGAGGGAGGCAGTAATTGCACATCTTCTTTGATATAGTTAGTAGTGGTCTGTAGAGTGAATATCTGGATTCAGAGTTTCAACAGGAACAATAATAGCGGATACAAGTGTAGACTATATGAAGGAACAGTAACACAGTCATAACTAGTTTATAGAAAAAAAATGTACAGTGACACTTACTAGGAACACCAATGACAGCCAGGAAGGGATAATAAAAATGTTGAATAATGAGAAGAGCGTAATAGATCTTCGAGTATAATGGCCACCAATAAAATGCAGAAAGATACCAAATATAATAGGATAAACTCCTGTCTATTGTTGGAATATTCCAGTCTAATATTCTCAGATTATGATCCATTGTTGGCACATTCCAGTCTAATGTTCTCAGGTTCTGATCTCTCCTCCCCCACTCTCTGGATCTGCTGATCCCTGTCAATGCTGTCGGTGATGGTCCCGCTTATGTTATGGAATAACACATTGAACGGCGCCCAATTATCTTTAAAAGATGGAAACTCTCCACTGGGATAATTAGTATCCATCGAGACTGGCATTAATCACAGTCACTGAACAAATAGGATCAGTTAACCAGTTCCATACATCACTTTTCATATCACGATAAAAGGGAACATTTACTGGTTTTGGATGGAATGGATGAGGGTTGCTGAGAGATGGACCATAAATCTTTCAATTTTTATTTCTTTTTCCTTGCATACGAGATTATTAACAGAACACTGCATGGGTCTATATGTGTTCCACTCTGTTTATGAAAGAAAACAGTTATAAAATAACAGATCGGCTATATTTAAAAAAAACGTCGGATGGGTAAGTTTCTAGATGCCTTAACGTACAGTATGATACTTATTGACCAGTGTGAGGCTATGCCAGGTTTTAATGCCCTGTTTTTAAATCCTTTCATAACCTTGAGACAGAGCACTGAGACTGCTGCTCAGTAACAGGCCGAAGCAATTCTGTCCCTAAGGGCCTCTTACAGAGGGATAAGAGAAGGCCATTCAGCCAATATTAGCCTGTTGCTACTTGAAAAGGTGGAACTCTGGAATATTAGCACATTTTGCCAACAAATCATTCAAAATAAAAGAATTGTCGCTGCAGCTGTATGAGGTGTCACTGAGAGGGCACCTGGAGTTCATTGTTTCTGTAACTGAGAAGGGATGGACCTCCATCAGGAACAGTTTATTGGCTTCTCGTAATCCAGGGGTTGATGTGTCATTTAAAGTCTTGTGGCTATTATACAGGGACAGGAGGATCCATGCAGCCTCTCGAGCCTGTTACAGAGGAGCAGGAAGTGTTTATTTAACATTTCAAGTCTGTTACGCATAAATATTATGTTTAAACTAGTTATGGAATAGGAAAGACCTGATGTAAACAATAAAGTTCTAACTTTGAACAAGGCTAATTTTGAAAGTGTTACTCGAGCCCTGTGAAAGGCTAATTGGAATACTCGATTTGCAGGTAAAGTGATGGTTGGTAAATGAAAGGCCATCAATACTTGGTTTCAGAGAGTCCAGAGCCAACGTGGTCCCATTAGTGAGATGGGCAAGGCTGGTGGTGCAGAGAGTGCTGGATGGCTAGATATATTGATGCGCTGATCAAGGTAAGAAAGGAGGCATATGTCAGGTAAACAGAGCTGAGATCAATTGGATCCCCGGAGGATAAGGGCAGTAAGTGTATACTCAATGGGGAAATCGGGCTAGAAAAATGTGAATACGAGTTGGCTTTAGAAATAAGGTTAACGAGGTATTGAAGAAATTCTACAAATCCTTTCATGGCAAAAGATAAACTAGGGAGGAATAGGCCACTTTAAAGATCAGTAAGGCTACCTATGTGTGGAACCACAAGAGATGGGAGGGATATTAAACGAGTATTTCACCTCAGTATTTAATGTGGAGGGAGTTACAAGAGCGAGAGAATGAGGAAATTTATAGTGATATCTTGAAAAGTGTCTATATTACAAGGACGTGTTGGACATTTTAAAACACATAAAGGTGAACAAATCCTTGGGACCTGATCAGTTGTATCTCAGACATTTGTGGGCAGCTGGGAAAGAGATTTATCTGCATTTTGTTGATATATTTGTATCATTGATTTCCACAGGGGAGGTGCGAAAATACTGGAGAGCTGCTAATGTAGTGTCATCATTTAAGAAAGGAAGGAAAAACCATGTAATTATAGACTGGTAAGCCTGACGTCAATGGTGACTAAATTGTTGGAGGGGGTTTTGAGAGAAAGGATGTATACGCATTTGGAAAGACAAGGACTGAAGAGGGCTTTGTACATTGGAGATCATGTCTCACTGACTCGGTGGAATTTTTTTGAGGAAGTGATGAAGATGATTGATAAAGACAGGAGAGTGGATATTGTCTTTATGGAATTCAGTAAGAAAACCAAAATGTTCTGTAGACTGGTTAGCAAGGTCAGACTGCCTGGGATCCAGGGAGAGTTGGCCATTTAGATCCAACATTTTCTGGAATATCAGAGACAGGGCATGACACTGGATATTTGTTCAATGACCTTGGAGACCTGTGACCAGTGGTGTGCTGCGAAGATCAACAGTGAGTCCACTGCCTTTTGTCACTTATACAAATTATTTGCATTTGGGTATATGAAGTATGGTCAGTAAGCTTGTAGATAATACCAAATTTGGTGGTGTAGTCGACAGTGAAAAATGATATCTCCGAACAAAGTGAAAGTTGATTAGGTGAGCTGAGGGGTGGCGGATGGAGTAAAATTTAGATAAATATGAGGTGTTGCGTTTTGGCAATGCAAATCAGGGCAAGATATGTAGGTAGGGTTCTGTCGAAAGTTGCCACTCAAAGAGAACTCAATTGAAATTATCGAACAGTGAGGAAACAGGCTATTCAGCCCATCGAGGCCACACCGACCCACTAAACAGTATCCTACTGGAGAAACTCCTACTCTGTCCCTCTGAGCCTGCATTTCCCATGGCTAATCCACCTCGCCTACATATCCCTGGGTACTTGTGGCAATTTAGCATGGTCAATCTACACTTGCCGGTATATCTTTGTACTGTGGCAGGAAAATGGAGCACCCAGAAGAAACGCACGCAGACACGGGGAGAATGTGCAAACTCCATACAGGCAGTCATTCAAGGATGGAGTTAAACACAGATCGCTGTGCTCTGAGGTAGCAATGCTAGTCACTGAGCTTCTGTGTCACCTTGTGGTGCAGGTCCTCAGTTCCTTGAAAGTGCTGTCACAGTTAGACAGCGTAGTGAAGAAGACACTTGGTGATCTTCCCTTTATTGGTGCGTGCTTTGAGTCTATGTGTATGCAAGACATGTTGCCCCTGTTCAGGACATGGGTTTGGCCACTTTTGTAATATTGCCTTTAATTCTGGTCTCCCTGCTGTCGGAAAGATGTTGTCAAACTTGAAAGGGTGCAGAAGATTTAAAAGAATGTTGCAGATGTTTGGATGGTTTGAGCTACAGGGAGAGTTTGAATAGGCTGGGGCTATTTTCAAGTATTAAGGCTGAGGGGTGACCTTAAAGAGGTTCATAAAATCTTGAGCGGCATAGATAAGGTAAACAGTCAATGTCTTTACCCCAGGATAGGCGAGTCAGAAATTATAGGACAAAGGTTTAAGGTGAGAGGGGAAAGATTTATAAAGGGAAATGAGGCACAACAATTTCAAAGAGAGACTGCTGTGTTTATGGACTGAACACCCAAAAGAGCTGGTGGAGGCAGGTACAGTTACACCATTTAAAAGACATTTGGATGAGTACGTGCATGGGAAGGGTTTTGAGGGAGATGGGCCAAGTGCTGGCAAGGGGGACGAGATTAATTTAGGATATTTGGTCAGAATGGACGACTGGATCGAAGGGTCTTTTTCCGTGCTGTACATCACTAAGACTCTGTTGCCTCTTGAGAGTCGCACACAGGAACAGGAAGAGGCTATTCAGGTTCTGAATTCAGTCAGTCAGCTTGTTTGCTCAAATACTGAGAGCCAAATACAAAAATACACCATTCAGATTTTGATGGTGTTTTACAGAAACAGGAGAAAGGCTTTCAGTCAAGAGAAGCTGTAAGGAATGTAAAGAGGCCATTCAGTCCCTCAACTCCATTCCACAAGAGCAGCAGGTGAGAACAGAGAGATTGGAGCCTGTTAGTTAGTATTAAGAGGAGGACATCGATTTTCACAAACTTGGGATCAGGAGGCATCACTAAGTTGCTCGAGATGGGACACATGAACAGGAGGGAGTCACTCAACTGCTCGAGACTGGGACACAGGGACAGGAAGCAGTCACTCAACTGCTCGAGACTGGGACACAGGAACAGGAGGGAGTCACTCAACTGCTCGAGATGGGACACAGGGACAGGAAGCAGTCACTCAACTGCTCGAGACTGGGACACAGGAACAGGAGGGAGTCACTCAACTGCTCGACGCTGCGACACAGGAACAGGAGGGAGTCACTCAACTGCTCTAGACTGGGACACAGGAACAGGAGGCAGTCACTCAACTGCTCGAGACTGGGACTCAGGGACAGGAGGCAGTCACTCAACCGCTCTAGACTGGGACACAGGAACAGGAAGCAGTCACTCAACTGCTCGAGACTGGGACACAGGAACAGGAGGGAGTCACTCAACTGCTCGAGACTGGGACACAGGAACAGGAAGCAGTCACTCAACTGCTCGAAACTGGGACACAGGAACAGGATGCAGTCAATCAACTGCTCGAGACTGGGACACAGGAACAGGAAGCAGTCACTCAACTGCTCGAGACTGGGACACAGGAGCAGGAGGGAGTCACTCAACTGCTCGAGACTGGGACACAGGAACAGGAAGCAGTCACTCAACTGCTCCAGACTGGGAACAGGAACAGGAGACAGTCACTCAACTGCTCGAGACTGGGACACAGGAACAGGAGGCAGTCACTCAACTGCTCGAGCCTGGGCCACAGGAACAGGAAGCAGTCACTCAACTGCTCCAGACTGGGACACCGGAACAGGAAGCAGTCACTCAACTGCTCGAGACTGGGACACAGGAACAGGAGGGAGTCACTCAACTGCTCGAGACTGGGAGACAGGAACAGGTGGGAGTCATTCAACTGTTCGAGACTGGGACACAGGAACAGTAGGCAGTCATTCTACAGCTTGAGATAGGGACACAGGAACAGGAGGGAGTCACTCAACTGCTCGATACTGGAACACAGGGACAGGAGGCAGTCACTCAACTGCTCGAGGCTGCGACACAGGGACAGGAGGCAGTCACTCAACTGCTCGAGACGGGGACTCAGGAACAGAAGGCAGTCACTCAACTGCTCTAGACTGGGATACAGGAACAGGAAGCAGTCACTCAACTGCTCGAGACTGGGACACAGGAACAGGAGGGAGTCACTCAACTGCTCGAGACTGGGACACAGAAACAGGAAGCAGTCACTCAACTGCTCCAGACTGGGACACAGGAACAGGAGACAGTCACTCAACTGCTCGAGACTGGGACAAAGGAAGAGGAGGCAGTCACTCAACTGCTCGGGACTGGGACTCAGGGACAGGAGGGAGTCACTCAACTGCTCGATACTGGAACACAGGGACAGGAGGGAGTCACTTAACTCCTCGAGACTGGGACTCAGGAACAGGAAGCAGTCACAGGAGCTGTGCAGACAGCACTGGTTCATTCATATATAAACCCAGACTGTTGCTTTGTTCGGTAACACTGTTAGATCCCTGCCCAGTGCGGGGAAACTTGCAGCCAATGCTGGCAGTGACATGATGTATCCATTTACAGCTTTATATCTCCATTGCATCTTGACAAGGGGTGCTGTGGGCGTGAAAATCACTGGAAGGGAGAGATGTAAATTGAAACAGTTTCAATACCAATAGTTCCAATTCAGTCACATACTACCCCAGTATTTAAAGATGAAATAACTGAGATAATGTCCAGTGAGGTTTTGTGGATGGTGCAAAGAAGTAAGAGAGGGATGGTGATGTTATCGTGGTTGCACTATAAGCCTCCAAATAATCAATGGGAATTAGAGAAACAAGTTTGCAGGGAGACTGAGGAGACTTGGAGGAGCAATAGGTTTGTCATAATAGGTATTTTAATTATACTAACATAGACTGGGACTTCCAGAGGTTTAAGGACTAAGATGGAAAGAAATTAGTTAAGTGTGTTCAGGAAAGTTTCCACAAGCAACATATAGAGGGTCCTACTCGGGAGGGGACAAACCCGACCTACTGTTGGCACATAGGGCTGGATAGGTGATGGAGGTAATGTGGGGAACATTTACCACTTAAAATAGTTATGGGAGGGATAAGTTTTAAATTGGGGCGAGGTGAATTTTGCTGGAAGTAGACAGGGACTTGCAAACGTTGATTGGAGAAGCTTGTTTCCAGGCAAAAGGATCTCTGGTAAGTGGGAGGCCTTTAAAAGTGAGATAGCTTGAGTCCAAGGTCTATATGTTCCTGTGAGTATGAAGGGAAAGTGAGGCAGGAAGAGAGAACCCTGGATGACAAGAAATAATCAGGCTCTGGCCAGCAAAAAGGACGGCTCAGTTTCAGGTAGCTGGAATCAATGGAATCTCTGGAGAGACACAGGGATACAGGAGTTTACTGAAGAAGGAAATCAGGAGGGCGGAAAGGGTGAACACATAGCCTTGGCTGAGAAAATTAGGGTGAATCCAAAGATGTGCTTTCAGTATAGTAAAGAAAAGGAACGACTAGAGAGAAAGTACGACGTCTTAAAATCGAAAGTGGGCATTCATGTGTAAAACCACAACAGATGACCGAGGTCCTCAATTTCCCCTCTGTATTTACCACGAAGAAAGACATGAAGATCTTTGACCTTTGGGGTGGGGGTGGGGGGTTAGTTGTCATATCTTGGTACCGTTAATATCACAGTAGAGATGCTGTTGGAAATATTAGAATGCATAAAGTCAGATAAATCTCTTGGTCCTGACCAGATATATCCAAGAACACTGCAAGAGGCGAGAGAAGACAGGTCAGGGGCTAGGGTCGCGGAAGATTTGGCAGGAGCAAATGTTGTGCCCTTATTCAAGAAGGGCTACAAAGAAAAACCTGGAAAGTATGCACCAGTGAGCTTCACATCTGTTTTCAGTCAACCACTTGAGAAGGTTCTGAGTGATAAGATGTGCATGCATTTGGAAAGGCAGAGTTTGACTTGGAACAGTCAGCATGGCTTTGTGGGTGGCGGATCATGCCGTACAAATTTTGTTTGAGTATTTTGAGGAAGTGACCAGAAAGGTTGACGAAGGCAGGGTGGTGGACATAGTCTATATGGATTTCAGGAAGGCTTTTGATAAGGTTCCACATGGTAGGCCGCTCGAGAGAGGTTAGATTGCATGAACTCCAAGGTGAACTGGCAAATTGGCGACACAGTTGGCTTGGTGTTAGGAAGCAAATGGCTATGGTGGAGGTATGCTTGTCGGACTAGAGTCCTGTGCCAATTGGAGTGCCTCAGGGGTCGGTGCTGGGCCCATTGCTATTTGTTATCTATATCAATGATCTGGACGATGATGCACAACGTAAGGTTAGTAAGTTTGCAGATGACACTAAAATAGGAGTGATCCAATGAGGAACATTACCAGAAATTGCAGCAATACCTTGATCGGCAGCAGGAGTGGGCTGAGAAATAGCATATGGAGTGTAACATAGATAAGGGTGACGTCTTGCATTTTGGAAAGTCAAATCCAGGTAGGAGTTTAATGATGAATGAGAGTGCCTTAAGGAGTGTAGTGGAATAAAGGACATTAGAGATCAGGTGCAAGGTTGTCTGAAATTTGAGTCACAGATACACAGGTCAGTGAAGAAGCTGGTGGCACACTGGCCTACATCAGGGCATTGAGTATAGAAGTTGGGGCGTTATGTTGCAATTATACAGGATATTGGTAAGGCTGCAGTTGGAGTATGGTGTTCAGTTTTGTTCACCTTGCTATAGAAAGGATATTATTGAACAAGGAAGAGTGTAGAAGAAATTTCAGAGATGTTTCCTGGGCTAAAGGGTTTAAGTTATGGCGAGAAATTGGACAGGTTAGGACTTATTTCTTTACAGCCTAGGAAACTGAAGGGGTTTTGTTTATCGAAGTGTATATAGTTTGCCAGAAGTTTTGTAGCTCGGGTGTTCATTGTTGTGGTTCTGTTCACAGAGCTGAGAATTTGTGTTGCAGACATTTCAGCGGACAGCTGGAACTGACAGCCAGGAGTGGCAGATGCAAACTACTGTAAATGCCGGAGGAAACATCACAGAAGTACTTCACCGGAGGCTCCCAAGCACTGAGGATGTCACCTAGACATGGTCTCTCTAATGAGAGTTCTTTGGGAATCTATTCTATCGTTGTTGCCATTTTATTTTTTTTTAAAAGTAATTTTATTGAAAAGAGATTTTTAATATTATAATAACCCATTAACAACACAACTCAAATAACTGAACAAAATTACACGCATGTACATGTACATACAAAACAAGTTAAAAACACTAAATGGACAGAAGAAAAACAAAAATAATCAATAGTCAGGGTAAATATAGGATGGTAGGGGAATGGGTATGGGTGAGTCGAAGTCGACTTGTTGGGCCCAAGGGCTTGTTTCCACACTGTAAGGATTCTATTAATTCTAAATAATGAATAACAAAACGTAGCTCTCGTTCTTCAAGAGCATTAACTGATACGCATTTTTATGTTCATAATTGTTCCTCGCTTGATATTAGATCCATTAGACAATATCATCATGGCTATATAAAAGCCCTTCTTAATGTGACAGATAAACCTGCATCGTGGTAATCCAAAAAATGCTGCCATGTCTTATATAAATCTCTGTTTTTTTGATGCATCATACTGGTGAGAAAGTCCAAAGGGATATTCTCCATGAAGAACTTACGACGAGCCGATGCACAGAAGGAACCCTGAGCAGGCCCAGGAAAAGAAAACCAGGGTCCATCTCCAATTCGGTCCCCAATACCTACTCTATCAGAGCTACCACAGTGCTCCAATATATATGAAGCCTGCAGAAGGACAACAAACAATAGTAAGAGTGCCTGTAGTCATTCTGCATTTACGATATGCCGAAAATAATCCCATTTTGCATTTTGAGAGTTAATCTGTGGTCAGATAGACCCTATGAAGAATTTTCAACTGCATGGAATGGGTCCTATTACAGATCAAAATCCTTCGAGCATTTTCACAAATATCCTCCCATCTCTCCGAGGTATTCTGAACCCCCAACTCTCTCTCTCGCAGGCATCACAAAGCTGCACAGTCTCATCTGAGGGGACACACTCCAACTGATGATAAAGGGTTCTGAAAGAGAATGTATTCTAAGCAATAAGCACCCACTTCTCTCTATCGCATCTGTAAGAGTCTGTTAAAGCTGTATTTTTTTAAAATCAAATCTCTGAACTGGAAAAAAAAACAGAAGATGTCTTCAGTAGGTAGTCCATACTTACAAGTAATTTGATCAAATGATGTCATTCATTCTCCCTCAAATAACACGTGGTGGCTCAGTAGTTAGCACTGCGGCCTCACAGCACCAGGATCCACAGATATGCAGGTTAGATGAATTGGCTATTGATAAATCACCCATAGTGTTCAGGGATATGTAGGTTGGAGCATTAGTCAGGTAAACATAGGATGGTAGGGGAATGGGTCTGGGTGGGTCGAAGTCGACTTGTTGGGCTAAGGGCTTCTTCCCACACTGTAGGGATTCTATTAATTCTAAATCACTCAAGCAAGTTACACCCCTGGCTTCCCACAGTTTAAACATGGAATCCATTATCCCCGTTTGACAACTCAGTATATCAATTGTAGAGCTAAGAAACAAGGTTTTGGCCGTATTGCCCTCGATCTGACGCATTGTCATTCATGTTGTAACAGTATTGATAATTATTGGGTTATGAGAATACTCCATAATGTCATTTTTTTAAAAAAAAGAACAGGCTAATAAGGGTTCCCTTTCTCTGAGAGGGTTCAATATCTAACCATAGTGATGCCGAGTCCTCCGTGGATTGGACACTAACATGGGATAATAAAGAGCTTAATTGATAGATTTTAATCTGGGAATCTACTCCCCACTCTCTGTGAGGTAGTTGCAATTTGGTTAGCTTGGTAAAGAGTCGATTATGGTGACAAATAAAAGAGCTAAATCAGCCATTAAGTCTCCTAAGTATCTGTCTGGGAAACATCAAAAGAATAATTCACACGGGGCATAGCAAATAAGGAAGGACATTCATTTTAAGAACAACCATCCGACCTAGCCAGGATATTGGAAATGCCTCCCATCTTTGAAGGTCTTGTTCAATTTTGTCAAACAAATGGACATAGTTCACGTCAAATAAGTGATCACAGGCAGATGTAATGAATATACTGAAATAGGGAAACCACCCCTATAATCAATTAAAAGGAAACCAGGATTTGCCTTCAATATCAGGTATTTCCCTGAGACCTCCCATAGGCATGGCCACAAACTTTGTAAAATTAATCTTATAGCCTGAAAAGGTGATAAGCGAATTAATGCATTGCATCACGTGAGCTGCCAAAACTGTGGGATTTGACAAAAACATAAGACCCTCATCTGCATACAACATAATCTTATGTAACTTCTATCTTACTTCTGGGGCAGGTATGTTGGGGTAAGATTTCCAATTGTGGAGGATGCCACTGAATCTAAGATTGTAGCAGGAATGGGGAAGAGATCAACCATCGTGTGCCATTTCTGCGGGTTAAAGGAGAAAATAAAATCCCTACTTGTGAGGTAGATCTGCCTCTAGACATCCGCCAGCTCTAGTTCTGCCAGAGAACTAATTGCTTACATTGTAATGAGGGTATTGGGGGACCTTTGGACATTCTGTCCACCCGTGGGGCCATAAGAGAGTTGAAATCTCCGTCTATAGTAATCTGCCACGATGCAAGAAACCTGAATTTGGAAAATACATCTACCAGGATTTTAAGAGGATGCACCGGGGTCGGGGGGGGGGGGGGGGGGGGGGGGGGGGCGGGGGGGCAATAAACATTCAAAATACTGTATTATTTCCCATAGTTCAAGATTCTGGGGATGATGATCCTTCCGTGAATGTCTCATCCAATCCAATAACTTAATGGAAGATTCTTCCTCACTAGTATGGATTCTCCCCTACTCCTAGTAGTAAAAGATGAGAAATAAATCTGATCAAACCCGCCCTGCTGTAACGTCAAATGTTCCTTGCCATCAAGGTTCATCTCCTGCAATAGGACAACATCCACCCTCTGTTTTTGAAGATTAGAAAGTACGTTTTTCCTCTTGACTGGCAGATGGCTCCCCTTAATGTTCCAGGTACAACATTAAAGCACAGCATTTTCCATAACACACTGTAGCAACATTCCAACTCTAGAGTTTCACATCAAATTACACATCGCTCATCATTAATGTAAAAAAGACTCATAGAGCCAAAAAACTGCACAAACTAAAACTAATACAACTAACAAGCTCTCAAAACGATCCAAAGCTAAAAACATAAAAAACCAAAGAACGAAATAAAAATCCAAAATGACAATGACACTCGATTGGGGAATTTACCCCCCACGGCCCACTGGGGACGCTTACATATCTCAAAACTTATCTTGTGCTCGCTACCAATATGGAATCCAGGGCAATTAACAACAAAAATCGGCCTTGAACTGCCCTTTGGTCGGCACTTATTCATCACAACTACCTTTGTAACTCCCTCCAGTTGGAGCTGCACCCCAGAACAAGCAAACAAAGAGAAAAAAGTATTAATACTAATGAAGAAGTTAAAAATGAGTACTGTATCCATTCCCGGCTATAATTTAACATTGGTTAATAGCAGAAAAATCCAACAAAATTTCTTTCAGAGTGAAACATGATTACCTAAATATCCAACTTACTTTAAAATGTCCACAAAGTTTTCACTTTCTCTGGAGAGTCAGACGGGATCACGGATCCTGTCAAAGCAATACGGGCACCGCTGGGAAGCGTTAGGAATACTGAATCCCAAGTTCCCTTACTCTTCTCTTGATATCATCAAAAGATTTTCTTTCAAGAGTCACCGCCGCTGAAAAGTCCTAACAGAACATAATCCTGGAGCCCTCGTGAATTAAACCCATCGGATCTTTCCCCGGGTTCTGAACGCTTCCATCAGTCATTGTTTGTCCCCATAACTAAGTAATCGCGCAAGGACAGGATGAAGATGTTGGTCTGAGTCTGACTTCCACGCCATAACCCGATGAACTGCCTCAGTCTTCACCCGTCCCTGCTCAGTTTCGAAGTGAAGGGATCACTGCAGCCAGTTCTTGAAAAAACTCACCGGCTGACCACCTTCTGTCCGCTCCAGCAAACCGACAACGTGAATATTCTTCATCCTACCCCTGTTCTCGAGCTCATCATCTTGTTCAGTTAAGGTGCAGACCTGTTTTTCAGTGGTGAGGATCCTCTCCCGAGAGGAATCGATCACGGTCTCTGTCGCTGCAGTTCGGCCCTTGGCATCGTCTGTTCTGTTTCCAAAGCTGTCAAGTTGCTGCTCATGTTTCTGGAACACGGCTGAGAGCGGCTCTAGCCACGGCTGAACACTTCTTCAATCATGGCTTCAACCATTTCACGTAACTTGGTGAACTCAGTGACCAAGGCCTGGTGAGTAACTGGGTCCATGGAACGAGCAGAGGGGGTTGCAGCGGCGGCCTCAGGCATGCTCGATGCTGACGGGTGCACCGCTTATTGGGACCTACTCGATCCTTTCCCCATGTTTTGTCATTTCCCTTTGACAAACCGGGATCAGTAAAGATTCAATCACTCTTTTAGTGTTGAATTTTAAGTAAATGGCTGGGATGGGGTGGGTTAGAGAAACACTTTGCCCGTGTGTTGATGCAGAGCCCAGCAAAGCAGACCTTCTGGATCGCCGCCATCTTGTATTCCCCCTTAACATTTTATCGATATTATCATTTCATTTTGCATTATATTCCTGGAGGTTATGAAGCCGTGTTATTTGATACCACTGTCTACATTTTCTCCTCATAATGCACATTGCTGCCCATTTGTCGATAATCCTTGACTCTGTTGTTATTTTTTAACCTTCCATCTGTGACTCAAAAAATTCAGTATCTCTGCCCCCAATACTCTGTGGGGAAGAGTGTTGCAAATACTCACAGCACTTTGAGAAAACAATTATTAACATTATGATCTGAGTGTGAGTGTGTCTCCTTATCTGAGAAAGGATATAATTACATTGGAAGCAGTTCAGAGATATTTCATTTCACGTATTCCTGGGATGAAGGGCTTATACGAGGAAGGCTTTTAAAGGGTACTCTTAGAATGAGAGGGAGAAATAAAACATACGAGACCTTGAGGAGAGAGGATTAGGTATATACTCACTGGGTGTTTGTATAGCCCAAACTTGTTGTCATTGTCATAGAAGCTCTACAGTATGGAGGCAGGACGTTCCGTCCATTAAGTCCACACTTACCCACCCAACAGCATCCCCACCTGGACATGCCCCCAATCTTATCCATGTAACCCTGCATTTCCCATAACTAACCCACACATCCCTGGGCACTATGGGCAATCCACATTAAACTGTACATATTTGGACTGTGTCAGGAAACTGGAGCACTGGGTGGAAACCCACAGAGGCGTGGAGAGAATGTTCAAACTCCACAAAGAGGGTCGCCCGAGGTTGGAATTGAACCCAGCTCCTTGGTGATGTGAGGCAGCAGTGCTATCCACAAATCCACCATACTCCTCCCCTAGTACTGTTCGTAACTTGTGGCTGGCTAAGGAAATCTGCCTGACTTGTTCTTATCACTGAATCTGACCCAGTCTAAGATCTTTGTCATCAGCCATTTCACCAACCAGGTTACATTTAAAATTTGTTGTGAGCAGTGGAGGAGTGGGACGAGAAAAGGAAACAGTGACACCCTCCATCCTCAGTCACAACTGGAGTGAAAGAAAATCACAAAGTGGGAATTCAATCAGGTGGGAATTCTCCTTCCCAGAAGTTTGGGAGGGCTGAATCCTTATATTATGTCGAGGTTGGCTTCATCTGATTATCCATAGACGGGTGAATCAGGGATAATGGTGCATGGAGAGCAAAGTGCAGCTGGGAACGCCATGAGATGAGCCACAATCTGATTTACTGGTGGAGTAGTGTCAAAGGGCCGAAAGGCCCACTCGTGTCCCGGAGCCCTACATTCTGATGTTCCATTCAGCCCTTCAGACCTGCTACACAGGGGCAGATCGAGCCACTCCGATGGTGAGGTAAGTTTTGGAAATGTACTTGGAAATTCCAGGCTGGGTCAGGAAGTGACACTCACCCCCAATCCCTGTTTCCAAGCTTCTCCTCCACAATTTCTGCTCCAGATGCAAGTCATGTCCCAGATTCAATATGAATACAGTCCCTAAAGGTCCTGTATCATGGTTTGGATCAGTTCGCACGTTAGTGACTCATTCAATCAGCAACAGCAATGAAATAAATTACACTCTTAGAGGAACGGTTGGACTTGTGCTTTCACAACGTCGCTAGTAGTAAGGTGCGTCCCGTGATCTAAGCCGAGTTGGAACTGAAACGGAGGAATCGACAGAGAGGCTACAGAATGACATCGCATCCTTTTGGTTCTCTTTAAATCACTGACCAGCAGGAAAACGTAAACGGGAGGGCGAGTGGGAAAGTGAGGCAGTTGCAGCTCTGGTGAAACTCCTTCTTTGTGAGTCACTCAGCAAAAGAGACGTGAAGGTGACTCAGGCGTGAGAGCTCTTCACATCGAGAAGAAAAAGCACTCAAGTGCAGTTAGCACCTCTCCCGGAGTGGGGGTGGGGTGAGTAGTAACTTCTGTTGCTATGTTCGGAAACTGCCTTTTAAGTTGACGTAAACATAAACTGCATTTCTAATAAGCACCATGGAATTTAGCAAAATTTATTGAGTTGCTTGACCAGGTTGGAGAAAACCTTTACAATGCTTTGCACACTAACTGAATGGAATTGCATGACATTTCACAAAGAGAACAGATTTGTTCGAACAATTTCCAAGGCAGGTTTGCAGATGGGAAAGCAAGCAAGAAAGCTCCGTTCTTGTCCGTGGAAAAGGCTGCACTTGAAGAGCAAAGCAGTTCCGGCCCAGTTTCGATTGGGGACCTTTCGCGTGTTGAGGTGAACGTGATGACCGCTACACTACAGAAACAAGCCTCAGCCGGGTGCCTTGCGGCTCAGTGGCACCCAGCACTGAAAGTTGAAGACATTGTACGTTTCACCTTTCTTTTTCCAACAGCTCGTTGTTGTCCAGGGAAATTGACATATTGAAAAACATTAAAAAACAGATTTTAAATTGGTGACAAAATATAGACAAGGATATCGTCACCACCCTGCCCCCTGTAAAAACGCCATCCCATATTCCCAATTCCTTCGTCTCCGCCGCATCTGCTCCCAGGAGGACCAGTTCCAATACCGTACAGCCCAGATGGCCTCCTTCTTCAAGAACCGCAGATTCCTCCCAGACGTGATCGACATGCCCTCCACCGCATCTCCTCCACTTCCCGCTCCTCCGCCCTGAGCCCCGCCCCTCCAACCGCACCAGGACAGAACCCCACTGGTTCTCACCAACCATCCCACCAACCTCTATATACAGCGTATCATCCACTGATGATCGATGATACCACTGATCCAAACCATGATTCAGCACCTCTGCTGCCAATTCCCGCACGTGGAATAACGACAGACAGCTTCCAAATGAGGCCTTGCAGAGACGACTTTGGGGTACATTTGACAGACAGACTAGTTCAGGAATCCAGCGCATCAGCTTCTTCCCTGTCTTTGAACCGGCCCGCCTGCGCAAGGAATGCAAATGCGGTACTGCTTTTTGTGGAAGATTCAGAACGCGGTAACTACACTCTGAAACAGAATGGCATATGATCAGACCCAGCTTGGAGAAAACCTTTACAATGCTTTGCAAACTAATTTAATGGAATTGCATTACATTTCACAAAGAGACCAGATTTGTTCGAGCGATTTCGAAGGCAGGTTTGCAGATGGGAAAGCAAGCAAGAAAGCTCTGTATAAAAGGCTGCACTTGAAGAGCAAAGCAGTTCCGGCCCAGTTTTGAACTGGAGACCTTTCGCGTGTTAGGCGGACGTGATGACCACTACACAACAGAAACAAGCCTGAGTCGGGAGCGCTGCGGTTCTGTGGCATCCAGCACTGAAAGTTGAAGCCATTCTCTGTTTCACCTTTCTTTTTCCAATATCTCGTTGTTATCCAGGGTAATTGACATATTGAAAAAGTTAAAAAAAAAGACGTGAAATTGGAGACAAAATATAGACAAGGATGTGGTCAATGTTTGGACTGTAGAGTGAGGTGGAATTGGCTTAGACAACTTTCCCGGCAGTGTAACGGCTGCGACATGATTTTATGGAAAGATTGTAAACTGAGTATTTACGTGTTTTACCCAAGCTCGGCTGAGTTGGAAACTCGAGTGCATAGGTTTAAGGTGAGTGGTCTGAAATTGACAAAGGACCTGAGGCACATTTCCCACTCAAAAGGTTATGCGTGTATGGAATGAGCTACCAGAGGAAGTGCAGGAGGCTCTTGCGCTCAGAACATAATAATGATGGGTCATAAAAAGTGAATTTCGTCAATCACAGTCTCGATTAGAATATCTTTCCCTTCTGTCTCCAGGACTGAAATGATTGAAATGATGGAACACACGACATTGCACACATTTGCCAAAACGCCAAATAACGACGAGTCGAGTCAGCGCAGGACTTTGTTTCACAACAAAGATGGTATAATAGTCTGCTTTCGGCTCCAGTGAAAACTCAACTTTTCTGAAACGATACAGCAGCTCGAGCTGCTTCAGCCCGCGATCATTTTGGTTTGGGAGGCGAGCACTGTTATGTAAGTACAGAAACTGACACCTTTGCCTGAGTCTATATTCGCACCCACCACTATCAAGTCTTTGAGAAGCAAACCCCATCTTTTTTACTTTGACCCACATTTCAACATGCAGTAGCATTACAGTTGATCCACTGAAATAGCAGTGCAGCCATTCGAATTCTCATAACCGAGATTCAAAAACCTCCATGCCCCTGTTCAGCCCACTGTGCCATGTGACCTTTTTGCCGACTTTCATACGTATTCAGATCTGCGCCTGTAAAGTAACTGAAGCACGTTCACAGGGAAAGGTTTCCATAATCCCTCGCCTGCTTGCACAGCTGCTGGGAAATGCTGGCTACAATATCAATTTCGCAGCAGATGAGGATAGCCCATTAATCCAGACAAATCAATGGTTATCTGAATCTATCTTCTCAGAAGGTTTTCAGCTGCAAATATATATGTGTGTAAGAATGTATGTTCGCTTCTGATTTTATAAAATAACCATGAGCTGCATGGGTTCGAGGCGCACTGGGTAAAGTTGGTACTCCAAGCCTGATGTCCCATTGTTACCTGCTCCATATCAATAAAAGCTTCTCCAGGTGCGGTTGGAGCTTACTGCCTGGTGCCCCATTGCTCCCTCTGCTCCATGTCAATAGAAACTGCTCCATGTGAGAGTGGAGCTCCCAGCCTGATGCACCAATGCTCCCTGCTGCTCCATGTCAATAGAAACCGCTCCACGTGAGGGTGGAGCTCCCAGCCTGATGTCCCATTATTTCGTGCTGCTCCATGTCAATAGAAGCTGCTCAAGGTGCTATTTGAGCTGAAGCCCCGGCATCTCATGCGCCTCAATACGATCATAGAAGTACCGTGCGCTCACTGATTGCATCCCGGGGGGGCACAGAGTAGTTGCACTCTTAAAGTTGTATCCAAATACAGGTGTATTTTCCACAACATGAGAACCTTACCTTATTTTTAATCACCACCCAAGTATACTTTGTGAAAGACTTTCTTTCAAAATTTTTGTTTTGCATATGCCCATTGCACTCAATGCGACGTAAGATAATGGTGCTAAATGGCGGATTTTCAATAAATATTACATCATATGATTCATGCTGTGTAACTGCTATTTAGCAAGGAGAATGTATTTGAGGAAATCAGCAGTTTTGTTTCCTGTGACGGAATGAGTTTTGTATTCAGTAAATTGAACTTGTTAAATGTGTAAAATGATCACAATAGATTTCAATGTGAAAAATGTTTGACAATGTTGTTATCCAACATGAAATGAGTCGTTATCTTCTATTGGCCACACGGTTGTTAGAACGAAATACCTGTTAATGACAAGAGAATAATCGAAATTTAAGTAATTTCACATGGTTGTTCTACATTAGTCAGCGGTTATTGATCCACAGTTTCGGCCAGTCCCTGCAGGTAACATGATGTCTGCTCCAGTTGTTCATAAAGAGAGGGAGCTTGCTTCCCATTTCTTGTCTTTGTCTGCGTTTCATGTTCAGCATTCATCACTGGTCAAGAGCAATTAGAAAGGGAGAGAACCATGTGTAACTGTGTTCATGCCCATGCACAGTACCTACATTAGCAAGTTCTCTGCTGTGCATTTACAGCCAGTACTCTTTGTCCCTGAACCCTTCCTCTGCCCCTTTCTGAATATCTCCATTATTTTCTGCTGCCCGTCTGTGCTTTGATCACAAAGAAGAATCACTTCTCCCCACTCTGCTACAGGATTCATCTGACAAAATACTCGTTTACATTCCATTGCATAAACATGCGCCTTGTCATCTCTCGTTATTTGCTTTTCCTGGATCTCATTCATTCCATAGAAGCTCACAGTAACTTGTCTTCAAAAGGAAAACCGTGTTCCTTTTCATTATTCCAAGTCAGTCTGCATTTCATTACCGTTTAAGCGACAGATTAGAATAATTAATGGAGACTTTACTGCAGCGTCGATGGTGACAAACTGACCAGTCGACCTTCAATTTATTCAAGACCCAAACGAAAATAGCGTCATGAACGATTGCACTCCATAAGCAACGAGAGTCCGATTCGACCCCACGCCTGTAGAGACCAATGAGTCAGTCGTTAATCACTTTAACCTCGCAGGCACCTCGTCACAGATGCTCTGCACATCTGACCATATGTGTAACTGAGTTGAGTAAATTGTGCATAAAAGCGGATATTTCTCCCTGGTGTTGGTGAATTGATAAATAGTGCAGTCCAGTTCCCCGAGTATGGCCTCACCTCATCTCGATGGGACATTCCCAATGTGGCATTCTGCTCACATGATCTGAACAGGAATAAAGAAATGACAAAGTAGCAACGTCTGTTGAATTCAATTTTGTCAAGGATTGAAGCTGATGTAATGAAAAGTCTCGTGACGGGGGCGATGTAACTCTGTCCCTGAAGAATTATTTTCCCGACTCAAGGACAGTACTCGTGCTCAGTGGCAGAACTAGCACTCTCTCTCTTATGGACAGAAAGCTTTGACCTATCGCACTTATGTACAGAGCAAACAATTTCAAAATCTTAAGTAAGACTAACTGAAAATTGAACTGAACAACGCAAAAAACGACAGGAGCGACTTTTTACCAATAAAGTTTGTTTTGCTCAACCTTGGCCTGTGTTCTTTTCCTGGGCAGTATGACACAAAGTCACTGTACGATCACAGCAACACAGCGAGAAAATGGCAGAAGGAAAATATGTGTAGTACCACACGGCATGCTGGGAGCAGCAGCAGATACACAGGGAAGTGAATTTCCCACAACAGGAACACTTCCCAAACAGCGGACTGAGGTGGGAAAACTCAAAGTGTTATGAAATTTTATAATTGATTCCGCAGGCACTGCGGAGATCAGTCATTGAGATTGTTCAAAATTAAAATTCATAGATTTCTACGGATTAAAATCAAAATAAAAAAGTTCGGGGGTTAGTGGACGGAAATATTGCAATTATATTATTAAATAATTAACTCATCTTAGGAATGAGCAGTTCATCAATTTCCTCATAGAACGTTGGAACCACTGGCAAAGGCTATCATAAATTCCAGGTACCAGCAGTGGAATCTTAGATACTCGTTTTCCCATCCGTTTTGATACAACCAGGAATGTGGCGGTAAGCATTAAAGCGTGGATCCCGTACAGCAGGTAATCAGTGGATGGTATCTCTGTGCCAATGTAGTAGGCTGTGTTGAGTGGAGGTTTAAACTTGACCCTCACATGGAGCAGCTTCAATTTGTCATTGTGTTGAAGTTTCAGGACGGAAGGCGATATTGAGCAAAGCCAAGTTAATTGGAAAGTACCAGTTTTTTTTAATTGAGATAAAACATTTTCTGGAAAATGACTCATTACCAACAAACAAGCTGCAAATTTTTAAAACGTGACAACATGTGTGGACAGAGAACCGAAAATAAGTTTTCAACAAATAGATGGCGTTTCCCATGCACACTGCGTTAAATTCAGAGAAAACAAAACATGTTAACCACTTTTTGTATTACTCGATTTGCTGTAAACTCGCAAAAGTCATTGTAATAATCAAAAATGAATTATATTGATCACATGGGACCGTTCTAATATTGCGTTCAGTTCTGGTCAGAGCTTCTTTCAGCTTAAAATTGTGTGCTGTATGAAAGAACAGAGGGCTAAAAAAGACACAAATGACAGCGCCAACTTGGAGAATTTAATGGATGGAGATCAGAAAGCATGACATATACGTAACATAATGTAAACGTGGTCAAATATTTAAAGCAGGTATTATGTCTCCTAGCACCAATCCTATTCCTTCTCATTAGGAAGTAACCTTTGTTTGCAATCTTCTAGAAGATCAATTCCATTTACAATGTTTCACGTCGAATAATATGCCATACCTTTCAAATTCATGAACATTTTATATTCCATCTTATCCAGCTGGACATGTTCATGAAAAGTCTTTTTTGATAAGTCAACAAAATCCGAAATTTTTACAGACACTTTGACTTTCTCCCGACTTGTTTGCTTGTGCATGTGTCTTTTAAAACAATCTGAACTCAGCTTCTATCATTCTTTCTGGAAATTCGTTCCGGATCTAAATAGCTCTTGAGCAGAAGAAACTCTAATCCAAGTTTTTCTGGATCATTGACGAATGGTTTTGAGTCTGAGACTCTATTTATTTATTTACTTCAAACTTTGTGTTATATGAAAGATGACGTTCATTTAGGATGCAAACCTGCATGTTTCTTGTACAGCATTTTCAAAATCATGTGAATAAAATCCCCCATTCTGTCTATCATCCTCATAAAACCGGTTTGCATCATTTCTAATGTTTCTGTGCCTCAGTAAACCTCAACCCTGAGTTTCCTCAAGCCTTTCTAATGTTGCCCTCTCTAATGTTTTTAGTTTTTGTTGGAGCGTGAGGACAAGGATTACAAATAATACTTGCACTGAGTTTGACCTTTGGATGTATCAGTTACACTATGAACTCTTTGCTTTGTAATATAATTTCCTTATTCATAAATCAAAACAACGCTCATTATTATTTAATCAGATCATGAACAATCTCCCCATGAAAACTTCCTTTGTACTTCCAAGGAATTTGGGAAAACGTTTGTAAGGCCAGCATCCCTAAATCCACTTGACCTGAGTGAGACTCAGCTTTTTCTAAAGGTAACTGAGATTCAATTACATCACAGTTGGGGCTGCAATCGTTTTCTGTGCAGACTGGTTGTGGACACGAAATACGCATCACCAAAGACCACCGTGGATCTAAAATCGAAACTTTCCAAACAATAAATATCATTCTATTGTTTATTATCTTTCTATGTTCTTGTCTGGTTTGTTCGTGTGTCCCTATATTAAATCCTACCCAACGTTTAATTTGCGAATGGAGACATTCCCTTCACCACTCATGTTTAGAAACCCCATTTGACATTGAATCATATGCTCCCGGAGGACAATCCTCCCATTACTGGGATGAATCCAGTGAACATTCACAAAGCATCTTCAAAGCCAAGGATTCCCTTCTCCGAGTTGGGGATTGGTTCTGCACTGAACTCAATGTGTGTGCTCATTAAAAGCAAAACAATTGCATCAAGATTTTCAGACTCAGATTTTGCAATCTGCTTGTCCCAACAGTTGCATTCCTTATTGTCGTTTATTTTTGGATGATAAAATTCCCTGAATCTTTCTGTTTTTATTTCATATTGGCGGATATTGCAGCAGTTTATAATAATAGTAATTTCGAGAAGCAACCAGAGAGCACGGTAGCTGATAATGTGAAATGAGACAGCAGTACTGTTTGACCTCAGAATGAAGGTGTCGCTAGTTTTCAGATATAACAGCGTGGCTGAGTTTCGTATTTATTTTGGAGGAGGACAGGTTGGGTCTAAGATGAGCGCTTAAAACCGAAGCAAGGGATAGAATAGTATCAGATAGCAAAGTTAGGGTAAGCTGAATTGAAGTGGAAAATTGCATCAGAGGATGGGGCTGTACAACTTCATCATGTCACTCAGACTGTAAAAGGCACGCAGAAGAAGCAAAACACCTTCAGTGCAGGGACAATGACAGGTCCAGTGGGAAAGAAACAAAGCAAGACACTAAGATGGAATGCGAGTAAAAAGTGAGGTCTGGAGATGCTGGAGATCAGAGCTGAAAATGTGTTGCTGGTTAAAACACAGCAGGTTTGGCAGCATCCAAGGAACAGGAAATTCGACGTTCGGGCCAGAGCCCTTCATCAGGACTGAGAAGAGGGTGCCAGGCAGGCTAAGATAAAAGGTAGGGAGGAGGGGCTTGGGGAGGGGCGATGGAGATGTGATAGGTGGAAGTAGGTCAAGGTGAGGGTGATAGGCCGGAGTGGGGTGGGGCGGAGAGGTCAGGAAGAGGATTGCAGGTTAGGAGGGCGGTGCTGAGTTCAAGTGAATCGACCGAGACAAGGTGGGGGGAAGGGAAATGAGGAAACTGGAGAAATCTGAGTTCATCCCTTGTGGTTGGAGGGTTCCCAGGCGGAAGATGAGGCGCTCGTCCACCAACCGTCGCATTGTTATGTTCTGGCGATGGAGGTGTCCAAGGACTTGCATGTCTTCGGTGGAGTGGGAGGGAGAGTTAAAGTGTTGAGCCACGGGGTGGTTGGGTTGGTTGGTCCGGGCGTCCCAGAGGTGTTCCATGAAGCGTTCTGCAAGTAGGTGGCCCGTCTCCCGAATATAGAGGAGGCCACATCGGGTGCAGTGGATGCAATAGATGATTTGTGTGGAGGTGCAGGTGAATTTGTGGCGGATATGGAAGGATCCCTTGGGACCTTGGGGAGAAGTAAGGGAGGAGGTGTGGGCGCAAGTTTTACATTTCCTGACGTTGCAGCGGAAGGTGCCGCGAGTAGAGGTTGGGTTGGTGGGGGGTGTGGACCTGATGAGGGAGTCACGAAGGGAGTGGTCTTTGCGGGACGCTGATAGGAGAGGTGAGGGAAATATATCCCTGGTGGTGGGGTCCCTCACCTTGACCTCCTTCCACCTATCACAAATCACACCTCCCCCAAGTCCCTCCTCCCTACCTTTTATCTTAGCCTGCCTGGCACCCTCTCCTCTTTCCTGATGAAGGGCTCTGGCCCGAAACGAAGAATTTCCTGTTCCTTGGATGCTGCCTAACCTGCTGTGCTTTAACCAGCAACACATTTTCAACTAAGATGGAATGCAACAATTTATGTGAAAGGTTTCGCAATATATCCTTTGTTAAATGCTGACTGCCCTCTCGTTGAAAAATTGAAGTTTCCTGCAGTGTAACGGCGATATTTGACTTACTACAACACAAGGTCAAGAGGCAAGGACACATTTGCAACAGTGTGGCCTTGTGAAAGCACGCTCGGCCCATCTACCAGAATTCAAGACTTCAAAGATCGTCTCTGTGCTGTCCAACGTATTTGCTGCTCCTGCATTCAGATCTCAATTGCTTTACCTTGTGTCTTCCTCTGCTCCCTGTTTCAAGTAAACACTTCAAATGTGAACAAATCGCCAGTGTTTCCACTTTCCCTCATTGTTCGTAACTCCCGTGCTGACAAAACGTACCATTAACCAAGTTGCCATCTCTGGCTCTCACTCTGGTACATTCTGAATAGTGACGTGCAATGTGTCTGTTGGCAGGACACCCTGCAGGATTATCAGACAGCGCCATCCTCCCTGTGACATGTACCTGCTGGATAATATTCTGTTGTGTAGATGTGTCCTGGCTTTATCAATATCACCGTTATCTAACTCCCGGCATGTTGTTGGTCGAATTGTGATTATACACAGGATCACGAATGTGTCACAAACCACCTTAGCTGTGTTGGCTCTCCACAGAGATAAATGTGCTTCTCTCTTGGTATAATTCTCTTGCCTACTCCCTGAAACTCTGCACACTTTTTCTTTCAACATAATCATCGAATTTGTTTTTAAATAACTCGATTGAGACTGTGTCTTTGTCAATTTCAGGCAGTGGTTTACAGACCCTAACCACTCCCTATGTACATTTTTCTTCTTTTACTAATGACATTTAAACTCTTCCGAATTGTTCTCGATCCTTTCAGGCGTGGGGAGCATTCTGTTCCTTATTTCCTCTGTCTAATCCACTCATATCTTGGAAAGGTTCAAGAAGGCCAGTTTTCGGCCTTCTCCTCTCCAAGGAGAACTGCCCCAACTTTCCAAATGACCTTTATTGTTGCCATTCCTCATACACCACACCATTCCCATCAACCTGTTCAGCATTGTTTCCAATCATTTCACGTTCCCATTTCCTAAAAGTCAACATTCAGGACTGTGCAAATATCCAGATGGTGGATTTATTCAGAGACGGATTGTGTGTGTGAACATCGTGAAACATTTGTTTCGCTTTCACCACGTATGTTACTGTGTCATGCCCACTACAATCACACTTCTGACCCCACAGCACAAAGTTATTTCAATGGGTGCAACTTCATAATTTGCACCTTTTTATCAAACAGTTGATAGGGCGACTGGGCAAAAGTGAAATCAAACAACCAAGGCTCGAAGGCGACTTGAAGTAAGAATTTTCTCATGCCAGTATGAACACAAGCTATGAAGCGATGATCATACCCCCAAACACTCTTGCATTTCCAACACTAAACCAGCTGAGAGTCACTCAGGTCCAACTACATCCTACTTTGCTCTCGGCTTTCGAAGCAGCAAGGAGTTTCAAGAATATCACCTACTCATTCCCTCTCCTTGTTCGCGGGAAAGTGCTGTTTATCCCTTCCGCTTGGACTGAGCTGTGTCCATCGGCAGGTAATTCATCGATTTCCATCCACCTGCAGGCAGTGAGGGGAGGTAAGCGCGAATACGCTCTAAAGCTCTCTCTCATCGGCACAGCCAAGTCCCTCTGGTGCTCGAAATCAGCAAGCTTGTTTGGGAACTTCCTCCAAATATCATTTATCTAAGAGAGCGACAAATGTATTGAGATAGTGGGAAATAGAGAACCGTACTCCAGATACTCTTTCCTCAGGTAAATTCATGCGAATGCATTTTTGCGCAGCCTGTGTGGTTTTCAGAATCCATCTTCGCATAAAATCCTGCAGGAAAGCTTTTCTAATAGGGACATCTGTTTCTTTGCTGCAGTCGGGCAGCAGTTAGCATCTGAGACACAACTGTCCGAGATGAAGAGAATCTGAGTAAAACCCTCACTCACTGAGAGCCATTCCCACAGCTCTGAACTGCAGGGCTGCAGATAATCTGCAGAAGGATCCTAAAGAAGGGCTCATGCCCGAAACGTCGATTCTCCTGCTCCTTGGATGCTGCCTGACCTGCTGCGCTTTTCCAGCAACACATTTTCAGTGCAGATAATCTAACGCAGAAGGACGGTAAAAGATGAGACATTGTTTCACCCTCAGCCACTCTGTCCCAGTGACAGAAGGAGGGACAGCATCAAGATGTGGCGTCACTCACGCGCCTGCAGAAGCCGTTCAGCCCATCGAGTCCACTGCGACTCTGGGTCGCTTGTATATCTCTGTGGTTATTCATAATTGGTGATGTATGTCCTAATAATGCAGAACTGTGTCTGTGCCGTAATGCTGTCTACAACAAGATGATCCAATTGTCATTCATGGCTTTTCATTTCGCAGGGAGGGCACCGCTGTGTGAAACAGTGGGGGACCAAATGCAGGGCGTCATGCACATAGCGCACTCTGCAATTGATATATCTTACCTACACCAGTTTATTCCCCACTCTGGCAAGTGATTTCGCGAATCAGATCAGAGAAGACAGATAGAGAACAGGAAAAGAGCTTCCAGAATTTCACAAGTGTGTTTCCCCACCTGTGTAAATTTGGCGGGTGTATCAGTTCGAGATATTCATTTCAGATACATTGACAGGAAGGAAGTGGAAATTGAAACAACAAGCAGTACGTTGAATGGAGCTATGTTGTAGAGGAACACTGGCGGGACAGTACACACACTGAAACCTGGAATTGTCAACGAGCAGAGGATGTTTTCAATCCATTAATTTCTGGGTTATGAGCCCAGTACGCTCCCGCTGGGTCGCTCTGTTAGCGCTGACTACAGCAGTTTCCGTCGGCCTTCAGCTTTTAATCTGGCGTGTGGCATGTGCATCAGAGGATGATTTCAAGAAGGTCTTCACTATTATTATGTGATACACTGTGGCGCGTATGTGTCCCGGCTGTGTCAATACAACCTTTGAGTAACTTCCCACATTCTGTCGGTTTAACTGTGATTTCACTTAGAATCACGAAATAGTGCAAATGGAAGCCATACAGCCCACCTTCGCTGTGCTGGCACCAAACAATAAGGAAATGTCTGTGGCATTCGACTGATTGATTATATTTGATTGATTGATTGTCACATTTACCTGAGTGCAGTGAAAACCTTTGCAATTGGTAAAGGCAGATCATAGTAATCAAGGATTTACAGAACAAAGCGTGAGAAAAACAAGGCATTCAGGTTACTCCGCACAGGATGTGCGCTCGGCAGGATTCACATTAACAGGATCAGCATCATTTGAAGTGGAGAATACATTTCTCAGTCTAGTAACGGCATACAAGTAGCTGCTGGTGTCTGTCTTAATGATTCGGTATCTTGATCTGACCTCGATCTAATCGAAATCATACTTTCTGAGTCAAAAATGGGACCGGATGCAAAACTCCAGGGCTCAAGTGTAACTTCTTGCACATATATCAACCACCTGACGCGATACCACACCCAAAACCAACGAGCCAGAAACCCCGCTTTAAGCGTGATCTAAAATTAGGTGAGTCTTTTTGTTTAAAAAAAGGTTTTTGCCTTTTATTTCGGAGTCAACGTAGCACTGAGTTTTCGTAATAGCTCATTGCCATTCTGTCTCCCGTTTCCCAGGAGGCTGCGCTAGCCCTTTCCCCGCTGGCAACTGGACGAACACATATTCTATTGGCAATCGGTGTTGTGGGAGAGCAAGGTGAATGCGCTCTTCAGCTCCCTATCAAACACGGGCTGCTGCAGCGGGGGAGGGGCCCAGTGAGATTTGGAGTTATGGAAATTCTGGAAAACTGTGCAAAAGGGAGATCTTGCGTGCACAGGAACTCATATTCCTTTGGGAACCTTGTCCAAATAATTCCATCTGAGAAAGACAGAAAAGTACAGAAAAGTGCAGAAATGCTGGGAAAGAGAGAATCTCTCACAGTAATCGGTAACTGTGTCTGTGTACTTCTCGAATTCACAGCGAAGGCCCTGCTATCTGAATCAGCATGCGATGTTACTGAAGAGAGCCCTGTCGCTCAGGCACACTGCACCTGATGTGTCCAAACTTTACCACGTTACCCCCAGAGAAGAGTTTTCACAGCTCACATCATCCCAGAGTGACAGGGAACAGAAGAAAGCGATTCAGACCAGAATCTTATCACCTGCTGGAGAGAGAAAGGATTTGGAGGAGCAGACAGTCTCGATTAGTGCATGTTTCCATCATTTACAATCTTGGTCTGTGTGACAACAAACTAGGAACAAGGAACTGTTTATCTTGCTTCTTAAAACAGGCGTGAAAATGTTGCAGAGCATAGATGCATCTACCTGCTGTTAGTGAAATGATGAACAGCAGAGTACAGTGCACAGAGTATGGTCTGACCACTGTTTTATGGGACCAGCACTCTCCAACTGTGACCCTTTGCTCACATGATTTAAACACAAACAAATAAATGAGTTAGTGACAAAACTTGTTGAATCGGATTCTGTGAGGAATTGAAGGCGATGGAATGAAATCCCCTTGAATGCGGGGATGTTGCATTATCTTTGAGGGAATTGTTTTCCAAACTCGAGGAGAGTGCGCAGTGCTGCTTCCATTGATCAATACCAGGATAGATAGATTGAATCAGCGTCGGATGTTATTGTAAGGCACCCTGTTGCTTAGACACACTACACCTTTTGTACAATGGTGCAGAAGCACGGAACTTTTGCGTTGAGGGGATAACTTCAAAATCGTTAATGAGGCAAAATGCACAAATGAGCGAAACAACACAGCAACCACAGAAACTGGTATTACATAATGGAGTAAACTCCTCTGCTAATGTAAACAAACAAAACAGAAAGGATTCATCCCGTGCTGTATTCTGTTAAAATCCAAGAGGCAAAGAACTATAGCAAAAAAATTAGTATTTTAAGTTAAAAATAACAACTTGATTACTTTTTTATATTATACAGAGAATAATTAACTTACAACTACTTACACGTCCTTTCTCTAAACCTGTCTTTAACCTTCTGCTCTGCGCTACTGGTCTGAAAAGCCTTCCCTGTCCCCGAACCCATTAATATTTACAAAAAATATTCAAACTTAAAAACCAGCCGGTTGTCGAATCTTCTCGTTGTATCTTCCTCTGTAGATTTTCTCTCCAGGTCGGTGTCGGTGCTTTTTTCTATGCAATCTCTTTCTCCAGATAGTCACCTCTCGGAGATCTTACTAGCATCCGACATGTGTTGGACTTTTGGCTGCTCTCTTTGCTATTCTTTGCCACTCTGGGTAACCGTTCAACATGTCTGACATTTGTTACATAAATCATCGGCTCGTTTCCCTGATTTTAACATTGTTAAAATACCACATTCAAACTTGATTGGGGCATAATTTAAACTGATTAGGCGAATGCGAATTTGTTTTTTTTAATCAATGTAACAAAGCTGTTAGTTGTTTCGACCAAATGTTATGTTGTTACTTTGTTCTGGACTCCTTGTGCTCGCCAGCCATTTCAGCACCCTTTAAGTTACATTACACCCACAACTTCATAAACCCTGGTATTTGCCAAGACCGTCTATTTCGCTCAACATCGCCCTCTGTCAATCTCATGAGCCTGAGATTCGAACAATCTCTGGTCTATGTTAATCAAAACTACCCTGATTTCATAACCTCACATTTAAGACGCCCCCTTATGTAAGTCTTTATAATATTAATTGATTCCTCACTGTGTTACTTCAGCATACGTTGAGAAGAAACTAAAATGAGTACAACTTTCACATATGTAACTGCGAATTAACCCAATGTTGCTGCAACCAACCGATTCAGCTGTAAGTGAAATAGCCAACACCTTTCCTGTACCGGCAATGAGATTGCAAAGTACAGTGGTAAGTTTTCATGAGTTGAATTAGATCTGACATCATTTCTCAGGACGAAACTTACTGGGATATAAAGACATGATGATATACACTTGGGTTGAGGTTGGAATATGGTTAGGAAGAATATGGTGAGAGTTCCCTTATTGCAAAATCTTTCGAGACGACAGAAATGAGATTTACTGGGAGATAAAGCCAAGAGAAAAGAAATTACGGAGTTTAATGGGATGGTGGAATAGATGTAGAATAAGCGGAACAAATCAGGAATGACTGAGTTTTGTCCGAATTGAGGTTTTTCAGCTTACGTGAGGTTGGTATGGGTAAATAGGAGGAAATTCTATCGCTGAGGTGAGTGTATAACTAAAGGTTAGAGCTTCAAAACCGGCGAGGGACGACAAAGAAGTTTACGGCAGGTACTTATTATTCTGATAGTTATTGAAATCGGAGGTGATTTTTCCCAAAGAAAACAAATTAGAAGCTGATTCCAGAATATTTGAAAAACCACGTGCAGGCGCACAAGAAGCGAATTTAACAGGGACAGGGATTCTGAGCTGCCTGGATGAGGATGCAAAAGTGGCACACTCATGAATTCTTTAGCATTCATTGGAAAGAAATTGTATAACATCTGCAAATGAAGAAGTTTAGTATAAGAAGAGCTGGTGGTGTTGAAAGTTTCGCGGTTGATTCTACGTGAATTACTACAAAATGTTAATATACTGATCTGTTTGTTATAGCTTTGCAGTAAACGGAAGCCAGTTAGCTCACTCCGCTGGCTAACTGCTTTATGGTATAGAGTGAGACTAACATTGTCACACTGTCTCAGGTTTCCATAAGGATCATAATCTCTCCCACTCACGTGATCTGTAATACAATGGTGACTCTAGTGAGTAGGAATGGCCCTGTTGATGTCAAGCATCACCATTATTGCCATCTGTTGCCTTGAACATTTGGTTACAATGACCAGTAACGGAACTGAGTCCATTTAATATTCACTGATCTCCCCACGAAAAACACAACAAAAATACTCCTCCTTATTCCTGTTTGAACGCTCTGTTCTGCACAACAACAAAGTTATTTGTTATGACTTTACCAGATTCAGTGACAACATTCAATCTACCCAAAGAGATAAACCTAATTCATTTCGAACAGTTTAATGAACTGTGTGAGTTTGCAACAAATGGGATAATGTGAAAGGAGTTTAACAGACTTTCCAAGAATGGAATACAGTGGAGGGTCAAAGAAGAGAAAAATGTCATCATGCTAAAACATTCCCTGTTTCTCGATCCACAGATAGACAATCGCCATAGGAATATGGATAGCTTTCCGGCTGATAGTTGACACATTTTTCAAATACAGAACAGTCCCACAAATCAGAAGCTGAAGGTTTACAATAAATGCTGCTTTATTCGACGTTATGTTTCAAATGCAGTTCAGTTTGGTGCTCCAATGATCCCTGATCAACATCAGGAAAAGCAGCTTCAGATAATAATTGAAATTACAGCAGCTGTATTTCACACGCTATTAAGTGATGATGAATTGCTGCACAGGAGCAGCAGAATGCCACCAGTAACGTGCGCTCTTCGTACCTCTGGGACTTTCGACCAACCTGTTCTACTTTTGTTGTAATTCTGAAATTAAAGTTAAGGCAGTGGAGGAGGAACTGACCTGTGACTATTGGAGCACCAGGTTCAGGAAAGGGACACAGAAATATGTCGTGCAAATTGGACTTGATTGAAAGCTGCATTTCCGTGGGTCACTGTCCTGTTTACAGACAATGTTACATGATCGCTGTCACAGGGCTTTATATTCGGTCGGCTTCAATTCGGCACAGAATTTGATTCAAAGATACTTCACTAACTTCCTTCTGAAAGTTCATACAGACAACATGAAACATACTGCACTCATCATCAATCTTCACCATTCCTACATCCGAGGACGTTGCACAGTTTTCATGAATACTAAAGGTATAAGAATGTTAAACAAGAGTAAATTGAGTTTCAGTTTAAATTGTAAAATGATAAGAATGCATAATAAGATACAGAATCGCATAAATTCATGTTTCTTAACGTGGCCACAACTCTAGCCCAGCAAAGGGGAAATCTGCCCCTGAATCCCCAATATCCACACGGCCGTTTGCTCCATGTGTCCAGTTGGAAACCTGTGTGAAGGAGCATGCAGTCAGACAGAGTGCCTGGGAGAATCCTTCACTGTCTGATCTAAAGCTGCAACAGGAGCTATGTATTCCAGCTGTGAGAGCAGTGGGATAAAGGGGAGGTCCTTGATATTCACAGTGTACATTCACAGTGTACTCATCATGTTATTGTTTAATCTCCTCTGTCAGAAACAGCACAGACAGAGAGAGAAACAAGGGGAGATAATTTCAACCGCCGGCGCTACCCCGTCATTTGATATATTTATGGCTGACCAAACACATCAATATCTTTCCACAACCCATCCACATCAACCTGTCACCCAATGGGAAAAATACGCTGAATAAACCGACAAACTCTGTGCAAATGTGGGTGGGAAATGTGTTTAGAGACAGTGAGCTTTTGCAGTGGGTTTTGTGAATGAGCAGCCGATTCTGGTATGATCATGTTTCAAATGATACGTGTCCTTCAAAGCTCACCACCAAGAAGGTGAGGAATCTCCTCTGGTCAGTAGCAGGGACGAGAACTCCAGATGACTGGAATTGATGATGAATCAGTAGAACAATCATTGATTCAGCTGAAATGTGAAAGAAATTGATAAGCACATGGATGATTTAGGGATAATGTAGGGAGACGAAGTGAGAATAGTTCACAGGTCGGCGCAACGTCGAGGGGCGAAGGGCCTATTTTGTACTGTATTGTTCTATGTTCTATGTTCTAAACTCCGAATATGGCGGGACTCAAACAAACAAAATTTGAATCACAATCTTAACAACACAGTGGAAGTCTAAAGCATCTTTCACTTCGCCACAGAGCTGCACTAGCCTCCATTTTGCTGCACCCAAAAATACGGTTTCAAGTCTTCCATCGAACATCTGTTTGTCCTTGCCCCACTTTCCAGTACCTCATCATTAAGTGCTAGCTCCTCAAGTGTTTGGCTAAATACTCCTGAAATGTTCTGTTGACTCTTAGCTTTACCACACGTTCAAACAGTGCGTTCCAGACATACAACACTCTGAGGTTGTAAGCATTCTTCCTAAAACTTCTCTGAATATCATCTATCTTGCTATATCCCTGGTTATTAACCCTTCCCGTAAGAAGTTTATTTCTATCACATATATCTATCCTTTCTCTGTGCACGTTAATCAGTTCCTATCCCAGCTTTTCCCACTGTCAGATAAAGAGCCCCAGCCGAGCTCATCTATCTTTGCAGTGGCGACAGGAAAGTGCTTCAAAAGCCCAGCATGTCAGGCAGCATCCGTGGAGCAGGAGAATCGACGTTCCAGGCATGAGCCCTTCATCAGGAATGAGGCTTGTAGGTCGGGGTTGAGATATAAGTGGGAGGGTAATTCTGTTGGTGGTAAAGTATCTGGGAAAGCGACAGTTGGATGAAGGTGAGGAAGAAGGTGATAGTTCAGTGGGTTGTTTCATCGACGGGTCAAGAGAGCAGTGCCTAGTTGGAAGATTGCGACTGGTATAATGTAGAATGAAGTGAAATGAGGAAGCTGTTCAAGTACACATTTATCCCGCGTGGTTGCATGGTCCGAAGGCTGAATATGAGTCATTCTTCCTCCACGCATCAGGTAGTAATGGAATGGCAGTAGTTAGTGCCAGAAACATTGCTTCTCCAGATCTTCAGATGCTGTCTGACCTGCCGTGCTTTTCTAGCACTACACTTCCGACTCTGAGCTTCAGCACCTGCAGCTCTCACTTCCGCCTATCTTCGCATTGGGAATGGTCGAGTCTGCGCAAGGAAAGCAAAGGCGGCACTGCTTTTTATGTTAGGATCAGAACGTGGTAACAATACTCTCAAACAGAATGACTTATGATCAGACCCAGGTTGGTGAAAAATTTTACAATGCTTTGCACAGTAAGTAAATGGAATTGCATTCATTACATTTCACTACAGGAGCAGATTTGTTAAAGCAAATTCGAAGGCAGGTGTGCAGATGGAAAAGCAAGCAAGGAAGCTCCATTTTTGTCCATGTAAAGTGCTGCAATTGAAGAACAAAGCAGTTTCTGCCCAGTTTCGAACTGGGGACCTTTCGCGTGTAAGGCGAATATGATGACCACTACATTACAAAAACAAGCCACGGCCGCCTGTGCCGCGGCTCAGTGGTGTCCAGCACTGAAAGTTGAAGCCATTCTACGTTTTATCTTTCAGTTTCCAACAGCTCGTTGTTGTCCAGCGTAATTGACATCTTGAAAACTTAGAAAAAAGGCACGTGAAATTGATGACAAAATACAGACAAGGATGTCGTTAATGTTTGGAGCGTAGGGCGAGGTGGAATAGGCTGGGACAACTTTCCCTGCAGCGTAAAGGCTGCGACATGATCTTATGGAAGGGTTGTAAACTGAGTCCTTTCGTGTTTTACCCAAGCTGGGGACAGTTGAAAACTCGAGAGCATTGATTTAAGGTGAGTTGGCTGAAATTGACAAAGTACCTGAGGCACATTTCCCACACAGAAGGTTGTGCATGTGTGGAATGAGGTACCCGCGAATGTGGAGGAGGCTATTACTCTCAGAAAATTGCAAAGGTAACGGGATGAGTTTCTGGATAGAATGGGTTTTGACGGATTGTGGTCAAATGCTGGGAAAGGGACATGTTTAATTTTGGCAATGTGGAGAGCATGGACGTGATACACTCAAGTATCTCTTCCCACGCGGAGTACCCCAATAACGTTGTTTTGCTTATTACACCTGCTTTAAAGGATCACTTTTTAGCATCACAGTCTGTGGCACAATCATTTAGTCTGTTCGACTGCTCACGGGAAAGGTAGGATTGTGAAACACTGCAGAAACGAACGACTTCCTTACTTTTGCTCTGACTGGCAATATTCCGTGAAATTTTCCTAGATCCTCAATTGAGGATTTTTGCAGCTGGAAATTACTTCAAAAAGTCTGTCAATTCGTAATGTACAGAGCGAATCACAAAACAGAAAGCATTTAACACGGAACACAAACAAAACTGGCAAAACAAATGCATGTGCAGACACAGCGAAGCATGAATGCTAAATGTGAGACAGTCCGAGGTCATGAGCCATAAAGTTATCTCACAACTAACAACAGGGCAACTCCAAACTACTCTTTCAAACATACTGCAGCATTAGTGCACCACCACTTCCCAGACAATGCTGAAAAGAGAGAAAGAAAGAACATAATAAGAATGGGCCATAAAAAGTGAATTTCACCAATCACAGTCTCGATTAGATTACCTTTACCTCCCGGTGTCTCCTGGACGGAAATGAAGGAAATGGGAGAAATGCAATAACATATGACATCGAAATTCTTTGGAACGATTTTCCCATTGGCCAGAAAACCAAACAACAACGAATCGACTCACCGCAGGACTTTGTTTCACAACAGCGATGAAATAACAGTCTCCATTCGGTTCCAATAAAAACTCAACTTGCCTGGAAAACAAAGCAACATTCGAGCTGCTTGCGATTTTCTGCGCGGGAGGAGAACATGATCATGACAGCACAGACACTTTAAATATTCAGCACATTCCCACACCGCAGTTTTGTTTTGAACATGAATGTAGCGGGGATCGAAACAGCATTTTAACAAACTGTTGGAGTTGATCAGCATAAATGGCAGTATTTTCTTTCAGATGAAATAAATTCGGAACAAATTTGCATATATCATTAATCGTTCCAATGAGATAAATCTAATGCACTTCCGATTATTACAATGAACAGTTTGACTTTCAGTTCACTTAGTAAAATGAAATGAACAAAAAAGCTTTTCTTGTGGTTTAACGTAATTCAGTTAAGCCATATGAGAACGGCTATTGAACTACAACATCGCATTTATATCACTCGCCACAGCTACTTCTTCATGTGAGAGAGAACGTCACTGAAGAAATTATGAGTGAAGGCAAAATGTGGGTGTGAATATGACGGGGAATTATTGTTCACTGTTTCATTCTGAGCATGGCTATTTCTTGGATTTTGCGGTTATTGTAATTCTGGTGAAAGCAGAAACACAATGGTTTGGATTCAATTTAGCTCAAGACATTTCTCAACCACGACTTTCACCACATGTTACATTGATGAGGTCACATGTCACCCATTTCCAAAACGTGCTGAGGAGACCGAGAGATTACGGTGATGGATTATTATACCACCGTGCTCCGCATTCATGGGTTCGAGTCACATTTTAGTTGCTAATTCCACAAACCACTGCTGCATTTTGACATTGCATCTCACACCTCTGGTATGCACTGGATCGAGAATTTTGTTCTTCCGCTTCAGTGCACGGGAGATTCACGAATAATCAACACCACGTTAAAGTTGAAATAAAAATTGAGAGCAGATGTTCTATTCGGTCGTAAATCAAATTGGTGTAATTAGAAGGAACACATTTTTTTCTTTTTGCCCCTCTTTCCATCTTGTCTTTCTATGAATTTACATCGACAGAAAGAGAAATAACTAACAAGTGATCGGGAGCACAAGTTTATCCAATGGGATTGCTCATGATTATTTTAAACGAAATGTCCACACAATGATTTGATCAGTATTTCAGCAGTCACTCGGAATTGGAACCGCAACAAACTGCTCCAATGAAACTAACCTTGCATTCTTCCACATGCAGCGTGATGACTGACTTGCTAACTGTACAAGGTCGACCAATTTTCTTCAGCACTCACAACTTCTGTAAACAGCCACCTGTGCTGTGCAGAGTGTCATTTGTTGCCCCCAGGTAACAGCATATTTCTTCTTCATGAACTTATGAGCTTCGTTCCTGATCTGCTTGATAAACCTTTTCTATCACTTCATCCCATCCACTCACAATTCTCAACTTTTGAATAAAATTTAGCGTTAGACCAAATGTTAAACAAAATGGATGCATGCCATTTAGCCCACCGAGTCTGCCCCACTGTACAACGGACTCATGGTTGATCTGATAATCTTCAACTCCATTCTGCTCACTTACCTCGACAAACTTCATCATCTTTCTGATTAAATACCTGACACAGTTTGAAAATACCCAACAACTTAGCCGCTACTTCGTTTGCCAAAAAGAAAGCCATAGATTCTCTGAGCATGGAAATTACTCTTCATTTCTGAATTAAATGGGCAATATCTCATTCTGAGATTATGTCCTCTGGTGCTCTCATCAGACCATAGGCCAAACCACCTGCCTATATCTCCCCTGTCAAGATCCCACGATTTTGCTTCAAGGAGAATAATCCAAGCCTGATCAATCATTCCACGAAGCTCCATTTTATCCAAAGTTGACAACATCCTCGTAAATCTCTGCTGTCCCTTACAGCACGGGAACTGGAACTTGAAATCAGATAGCGATTGGAATCGGATTAGTCCACACATGGACCAAATACAGTAATGATAACTTTGACAAATGAGAATCTAATCATATTCTATTCACAGTCAATGACTTCGTTGTAACTGAAGTCCTCCGTGTAATCGCCCTCGGAGCTAATATTTAGGAGAAATATTACCTGACCGCCCAAATAAAGAAGTTGACTACAAAAAAATGTCTGTCATTCGACTCTGGTTGATTATTAACACAACTCATGTCTCCGTGAAGCCTGCATCATTTGTTCGGCACAAATTAGATGTGTAACAGAACTCGCTTCATTTGCCTGGATGTGTGAAGCTTCAATACCACTGAAGGAACTGGACATCCTCCACGACAATGCAGTCACTTAACTGTACCACGTTCAACACCTGAATGTTTATTACCCTCACTGCTAAGGCACGATTGCAGTAGAGTGCACCACCTCCAAGATGCGGTTGAGTAAGTCATCCAGGTTGTGTTGACAGAACATTCAAAGCTCAAAAACTGTGCTGACTATACGGACAAGTTTGAAGATGCACTGAAGCGCGACCATTTGCAAGTTACCCTCCAAGGCACATACCGGCATGACTTGAAGATGTATCAGTGGTAAATCCATTGAGTGATGAAGCAGTCTTGATCGTCAAAGTGGTATACTTCAGCCCTCTATCCTTTGTCTTACAAATTTTAAAATGTTAATTATTGCATTGACCAGACTTGTGCTCATTCTTTTAGTTGTTTCCTAAACTGGCGGTTGCTAAATATCGAATATCACCCACAACCGAGGGACAACAACAGAAAATATCCAAAAATACTCTCGACCATCTGAGCTCCCTGTCCAAAAATCTTCGGTGATCTGTGAATATCCACTCCAAGATCCCTTTGTTCCTGTTTGTTCTGTTCACCACTCAGAATCCTTACTGTTGTTGTTTCAACTCCCCAAATTCGTTACCACTTATTGGTCTGGATTCAATTCCATTCGCCACCTGATTGATACATCTCTGCAGGCCCTGACATTATTCATCATAGTCAAATACACGACCAATTGTTGCATCCTCTGCAAACTTCTAAATCATGACTCCTACAACTAAGTCTGAATCGTTGATCTCCGTCACGAAACAATGGAACTCCACTGGAAACAGGCGTCCAAACATGGTTCATTGCTGGATGTGATGAACACCTGCAATCACAGCACAATCGGACCCCTGATGTCATTTGTCAACATGCTGGTGACTCTGCCAGTTGGCCTCCTAAGTGATCCCTTCTCACATATGGGAGTGGTGAATGACCTGTCCACATTGTGCCTGGGCACGTAGGTTTACACTTCAGCGGGTAATTGAATCCTTTCCTGAAGTCCCCTGTATCCATGTGTCTATTTAGATTGGATAATCAGTTGAATTTGAGTCCACGCAGAGACGACTCCCAATTTTCCCCGTCATCCATGTATTTTTTTAAAATCTTCTTTATTCTCCAACGGAGTGTGGCCATCATGGTCTGAACATTATTTGTTGTTCATTCTTAATTCACCTTGAACTGAGTCAGAGGGATTCTATCGTTGAACCGCACTGTTGTGAGTCTGGAGTCATATGTTGGCAGGTCTCATTAAGGATGGCAAATTGCCCTTTCCAAGGGACAAGAATGAATGGGCTTTCAGCAAATTAAAACTTTTTGCCTCTGTTCCTCTGATCGGGGTTATTATTCCAGATTTTATTCATCGATTTAAATACCAGCAGCTGCCATGTTCCAGTCTCGAAGTGTTGCTAGCCCAATATATCGCCACTACATTTGCATTTGACACGAAGATAGGTGAGTAGCAGAAAGCTAAGGGGTCGTCAAAGAATAGAGAATAATATAGGTAGACGGGAGAGTAGAGCAGAGAAGTGGCAGACGGAGTTCAATCGAGGCAAATGTGAAGTGATGCATTTTGGGAAGCCTAATTCCAGAACCAACTACACAGTAAACGGAACAGCCTTGGAGAAATTTGATGAGCGGAGAGATCTGGGAGTTCAGGTCCTTTGTACCATGACGATGGTGGCACAGGTCGATAGAGCTTCAATGAAAGCAAATAGCATGCTTGTCGTCAGAAGACCGGGCTTTGAATGTAAGAGCTGGCAGGTCATGCAAAAATTGAACAAGATTTTGGTTCGGCCGTATTTAGGAATACTGTGCACAGTTCTGGTCGTCAAGTTACTCAGTTGAAGTAGACGTTTACGAAAGGGTGCAGAGAAGGTTTACGAGGATGCTGCTGGTATGGAAGATGCTTGCTGTGAAGAGAGGTTAAGAAGTTTATGATTGTTTTCAGTGTAAAAAAAAGAGATTGAGGGGTCCTGATTGAGGTCTACAAAATCTTGAAGGGTACAGACGGGGTGTATAGAGATGCCTTTCCCCAGGCAAGGGATTCAATAATGAGAGGTCTCACATTCAAGTTGAGAGGTGAAAAGTTTAAGGAAGATAGATGTAGAAAGTATTTAGCACAGAGGGTGGTAAGTGCCTGGAACGCGTTGCTAGCAGAGGTAGTAGAGGCAGGCACGGTCGTTTCATTCAAGGTGCGCCTTAATAGATGCGTGAGTAAATGGTGCGCCGATGGAAACAGGTGCTTAGGAATTGGGTGATAGGTTTAGACAGTTGATTTTGTTCATCCCAGGCTTGGAGGTCCAAAAGGCCTGTTCCTGGGCTATAAATGTTCTGTGTTCTTTGTTCTTCTTTGTTCACTACACTACCATCTCAATGCTACGTTGCTCCATCTCAGAGAATGACATTGGCGATTACAATCATCTCAGAGGGTGTGAGAATATGACATGTGGCTGTGTCAGAATGAAACTGATGTACGCTGTACTGGAGTGTTTGCTGGGAGCAAGGGGATGATGTGATCAAAAAACAGTTCTTACCTGTCAAAATAACAAAACAGTGCATTGTTAAGGAAAATTGCACTAAATGCTTGCAGCACATCGACCTCTCGCTTAAGGCTGCAGCACGCTTCCACTGAGATAACCGGCAGTGCTGGTTAATGCTGCTGTTGTACCTTAATAATCTAATAACCGGAGACAAATATGCCCTTCCTCCCCGCCTTTGACCAGGAGAACTCCCAGCCTCGGAATTTCATGCGCCTCTGTATCATCATAGAAGGACCATGTGCTCACCGATCGCATCACTGGTCCGACACAGTAGCTTCACGTGCTCATTTCCATCCCAATTTCCCGCTTGATCTTTGCAACTGCCCCATTGATTCTGGGTGGAGGAATTGGGATTATGTGATCCACTGTAGAAATGGGTACTTCCTTGTGTGGGGAAGCTCGTGTGGCAACAATCGTGAAACCTCATTACTGTTGAAACATACATTTGAACAATATCCTGCAGTATCCCTTGAGAATTTGATGCTTTGTAAAAATCTATCACCCTCACTCTTCAACATGCAGTGCTCGATGGAACTTACTCAGCCTCTTGAAATATCCAATTTGAATATACAGCCAATTCTGAGTTCCCACATGTCTATTATTGCTCGCCAAATAGTCCTGTTGTGTCTCTGCATTCTTCCTAACATGCCCTATGTCACTGTAGTTACTGCTCTTTTCAAACACGCATCTCTGCATGGCCCAGGGATCGTATAATGTTCAGTGTTGTGCGTTGTGGCCGCAGGAACCTCGATTAAATCCGAGTTACGGCATGTAATCTTCTACCCATTTTAACTCCTTGTGGTACATGCCAAAGAAACACAGAAATGAATTAATTGATTTTACATGAAAACTTTCTCTGACATTATGATTTTTTCATCAAACCCCTCTCTCACACATCTCTGTGAGATAAATGTCAGAATTCAGACTCACCCATTCTTGGAGACTTCTCTCCCTCTTACAATCACTGACCTCCTTTAAGTTCCCCCTCCCATTTCCATTACAATCATTTTCAAATTGAACCCTGTTCAGTCTGTGCTGCGGCGCTCCCTGTTGCTGGGTGAAGATGCCTCAATCATACCATTGCGACCTTGAGAGCAGTAAATCCATTTCGATACCGTGGTTTTGATATCAATGTTCAGGTATCACCTTTTACTGGCATGGATCAGATATTATTGGAACTTTAGGCTCAGGAAAAGAACACAGGGCAGCACTGAGGAAAAGAAACTTGTTTTTCAAAACGACCTCTTTCTGCGGATTGCAACATCATTTATTTTACTTGCTCATTCGGCTCTATCTTGACTATGGTGTGCAGTTCTGCAATCACATTAGCACTGGAAATGATGCAGGGGTGATTTACCAGGACATAGTCTGAGGAGAAGAGCTCCTGTTATGAAGAGAGATTGGATAGACTGGATAGACTTAGAGCAGAAGAGATCGAGAGGAGACATGATTGAGATATACAAAATAATCAGGGATACGGATAGTGTAGACTGAAACTAAAGTTTGCCCATAATGGAGAGATCACTCACGGTGTAATAGATTTAAGAACAAAGGAGGAAAGATTTGAGGGAATGCGCAGACAAACGTTTTGAAATGGCGGGTAGTTGAAATCTGGAACTCAGTGCATGCAAATGTTGGAGAGGCAGAAATCCTCATATCTTTTAGAAGTATTCAGATATGAATTTTTGACGACAAGACGTACAAGGCTGTCGATTTAAAAAAAAGTGTTTGGATAGTTAATCAATTATTGATTTCCAGTACTGATACATAGGCTTCTTTTTGCATTGAACTCCGGGGCAATACCACTGCCTGTCACTGCGTGAGATTGGGTTCAATTCGCATCCGGGATGGGCGCTTGCAGCTTGGGAAGGCTACCAGGCCAGAAACCTGCATTCGATCCCAGACTTATGTGACTGACTGTGTGGAATTTGCACGCTCCTTTTCTCTTCTCTTCCGTGTGGGTTTCTTCCGGCTGCTCCAATTCCTTCTCACTGTCCAAAGATGTGCACTTCAGGTAGATGGCAAACAAAACCTGAATGGACTGTATAATCAAAAACAAAATCAAAGACAAAAGTCGGAAACGCAGCTCAAGGAAACAGATTGACCATTTGAGGCCAACAGGTCATTCTTTGGAACAGATTTTGATTCGCAATGTTAACTCTGATTTCTCTCCACCGATGTTGCCTGATCCGCTGAGCTTTTGAACTCATTTCTATTTTTGTAGGTGGATCAATAATGCGGGTTTAGAAAGATATGGTGGGGGAGTGTGAATCTCTTCGGCGGCACAGAGCAGACACATTTGGCCAAATGGTTTCAGTCTGCATTGCGTCTAATTCCATTAAATCTGATTTTATAAGTTTTTGTCCTTTTTTTAGTCTTTGGTATTTCACATCTCCCCTGAAATGTGGTTTGCAGAACAGGACAATCGACGTTTCGGGCATAAGCCACCGCCAAACCGTTACCACCCGTTGCTTGGAAGAAGAACACCCCATACTCTCCCTTGGGACCCTGCAACCATACGGGATATGTGTGGATTTCAACATCTTCCTCAATTCTCCTCCCCTCGCATTATCAGTCCGAAGCATCCATCTCGGCACCACCCTCCGGACCTATTATATTTTCCCCCTCTCACTTATCACTTTCTCCCTCGCCTCCATCCAATTGGCGCTTTTCTAGCTACCTTCCACCCAACCCCAACTGCCGCCCATTTATCTTTCCACCCCCACCTACACAGCTCATTCCTGATGAAAGGCTTATGTCAGAAGCGTCGATTCTCCTGCTCCTCGGATGCTGCCTGATCGGCTGTACTTTTCCAGCACGACAATCTCGTCATGGCGAAGATAAACTAGCTTAGCTCTGGCTATTTATCTGAGAGCGGAGAAGAGTGAGTGAGGAAGAGATGAAGGTGTACAGTAAGGGGATAGATACGTGTTATAGGAATAAATTTCTTATGGGAAGTGTTTACAACCATAGATCTACGTTAAACGCAAGGGGAGGATAATCAGAGGAGATATAGGAAGAACATTTCCATTCTGAGAGTGTTGTATTATTGGAACTCACGTTTGAACGTGTGGTAAAGCTATGAGTCATCGAAACACTTTAGGAGTACTTAGCCGAATACTTGCGAAACTGGAGCACACATAGATAAGGACCAGGTACTGGAAAGTGGGGCGAAGACAAACAGATATCTGATCAAAGTTCTGAACACCGTATGGCAAATACCGAGCATGAAAGCATGGGAAGGGTAAAAGCATGTCGATCTGTTACAAGGAGTCTGCGGAATGCTACACGAGTCAAAAGGTCACTGTGGCAGGTTGGGGTCACGGTGGCTGGATGGGATAAGCATAGTAGAATGCTCCTCCACCAATGAGCAGAGTCAGACTGGGGCTGAATGGTTACTGTGACAGGCGGAGATAACAGCAATTATTACCGTCAGCCTCACCAGCTAAATATCATCATTGCAAGTTGGGACAAGTCGTGACAATAAATCTTTAGGACTTGTCTTTAAGTATTTAATTGATAGTTAGTAGCGTCAGCCTACTTGAAACCCTTGTAGCAGAAAAAAAGACAATAACTATCTAATAAACTTGTGACAGGAAACATTGTGGTAGATGGGGTAGCTAAAACTCAAATCACGACAGTTTAGTCTGGGCTGTAAGATCATTGCAGCAGAGGTGGCAGTAAAATACATAATCATGGCAACAGAAAAACCCTATCAGCATAAGTAGAGCGATAGTGGTTTATTGTATACCTGGAGTGAAATAATTCTGAGTAACACAGTTGGGCATCCTGGTAAGCTAACAAAAATATAATTAAAGAAAGGGTATAAAGAGCCACGGATCATGAGTTTCGGGGTCGTTCAGGAATTTGCTTTCTGAGTGTCATGGTTTTTTGTCTGCAAATAAAAGATCTACTCATTGAAGAACTCCACTGGAGATTTCTTATATGTTCTCGATGGCAACCACAACTTTGGGTACAGTAAAATTGTGGCTAGCGCGGCTCGGTGGTGCAATGAAAAGCGCGTTAGATTTCTACAGCATTGTTAACATTGCTATACAAAGTTTGTTGTTTTGAGTTCCACCAGAATCGGAGTTCAGATTTCAGCTGAATCAATTATTATTCTGCTGATACATCGTTAATTCCCGTCGTCTGGGATTCTCAAAATTGCTGTTTATCACGGAAAATTCCTTACTCCCTTACTGGTGAGTTTTGATGGAATCATATCATTTGAAGCATGATCAGACCAGTATCAACTGCTAACCCACGATAACTACAAACTTCGTGCAGAAACCCACTGTCTCTAAACGGATTCCTCTCCAATAGTTGCACAGGCATTATCGATTGCTTAAATGTCTTTTTTCCCTTTGGGCGACAGGCTGTTGTGGATGGACCGGGGAAAGATATTGATGTATTTGGTCAGTCATAACGATGTCAAATGGCGGGGTAGGACCGGTGTTTGGAATAGTGTCCTCCTGTTACTCTCTGTCTGTGCTGTTTCTGACAGAGGGTTTTCAACAATAACATGTTGAAATGTGGATCTACACCACGGAATATCAGGGACAGATTACCCCTCTGTTTTGGTTCAGTTCTGGACACGGAGAAGAACATGAATTTCTGACATTCTGAGTCTTACGGTGCATTCTTCCTACTTTACAATTTAAACTGAAATTGAATATATTCTTGTATCACACTCTTACATCTTCAGTATTCATGGAAACAGTGCAACGTGTTCATGGATGTAGGAATGATGAAGATTATTGATGAATGCAGTATGCTTCATGTTACTTGTATGAACTTTCAGAAGTTTTATTGATTCGAATTGAAACAGATCCAAGGAAAGGCCTGGCGACAACGGCAAAGTAACATTGTCTGTAAACACCGCAGGAACCAACAGAAACCCATTTTTCAATGAAGTTTATTTTGCATATTTTTATGTGTCCCTTTCCTGAACCTGATGCTTCAATAATCACAGGTCCATGTCAGTTTCACCTCGTCTGCGTTAGCTTTAATTTCAGAACCACAGCAAAAGTAGAGCAGTTGAGTTAAAGTTCCTAAGGTATGAGTACGGCATGTGACCAGCTTGCTGTCTGTGGCTTCAGTCGCGCAATTGTTTAGCGCCTGCTACTTAAAGGTGCGTAAAATGTCACGGTTGTAAGTTCAATGCTTATCTAATGATGCTGTTACTGACATTGACAAGGGATGATTAGCGCATCATACTAAAACGCTGTTGAAATCAATGTTGAGTAAAGCAGCATTTATTTGAAAACTCCAGTTTCACAGTTGAATCAATTATTATCTGAACAACTGCAAATATTCCCCACATGAATTTGCATCTGTCAATAGGGAAACAGAGGTGAAATGTTAGCTGAATGACTTTTCTCAGATCGCTCACCCTGCACAGGATTACATTCTGGGAAAATCTGTTTAATTCATTTCATATCATTCCATTTCCTGCAAACACGCACAGCTCATTATCCAATCAAAAGTATTAGATTTATGTCTTTGGAGAGTTTGAATGATGTCAGTAAATCTGGCAAAGGCATAACAAATAGTTTTGCTGTTGGGAGGAGCAGAGGGTGCAAACTGAGATAAGGTCGAGTCTTGTCACAGAATTTTTCAAGCGGAGATCAGTGAGCATTAAATGGACTCACTCTCCTTTAGAGTGATTGTGAACAAATTTTCAAGGCAGCAGATGGCAATGATAATGATGTTTTTCCATCTACAAGGCAAACCTTACACACTGGAGACACCATAGTATTAGAGATCGGTAGAGGGAGGTAGTTGATGATCCTTATGCAAACCTGAGACAGTGAGAAAATTAATCCCATGCTGTTGGTCTCACTTTTCTCATAACTAGTTCTTCAGTGGACTGAGCTAACTGACTTCCATTCAATGTAGAGCTGCACCAAACAGCTCAGTGTAATTACAAGATACAATATTTCATGTAGAATGAGCTGCAACACCTATCAACGTCAGCAGCTGTTCTCATACTTAACATTTTCAGTTGCAGGTATTATGCAATTTCTTTCCGATGAATGTTATCCACTTCGAGAGTATGCCCCATCTGCCTCACCATCCAGGCTGGCCAGAATCTCTGTCGCTGTTAAATTCACTCCCTTATGAAATATAATGGAATCAGCTCCTAAACTGATTTTATTTCTGAAAATTCATCTCCGATTTCAATAATTCTCAGAATAAAAAAAACCTGCTCCAAACTTCTTCATCATTCCCCGTTTGCTCTGAAACCCCAACCTCGAGTTTCAATTCACCGAAACGAAGGAAGTTCCCTCAGATTTACTCTTACCAACGTCCCATCAGCTGGATAACCTCCATTCAGACACAACTAAGTCTTCCCTGATTTCTCCCGCATGATTCTTGATCTATCCCAACGTCCCATTAAATCTGCTCTTTCTTTTTCGAGTGATGTAATCTCAAAGTAACCGTCATGTCTGTCTTTTTTATCGACTTTGTATCAAGTGAACTCTGACCGTGCCACTCCAAACGTCTTTTTCCTCCAGTAAACACCACCGTGTCTTTCACCATGCCTTTATATCCCAGTAAATTTCAACCTGTGAAAGAATGCTGGGTCCAATTCAACGCATGAAAACTCACCACTAAGCTATGCAATCTTATTACCGACACAGGAAAGGCAGAAGCAATTTTAATTACAACTGAATCGATTGGCTGCAGCAGCATCGGGCCAAATTCCAGTCACATGCGTGACTGTTGTTCATATATTTATTTCTTCTCTACGTGTGCTGAAGTAACACAGTGAGGGATCAATGACTGTTGTCAGACGTACATGTAGGGGCGTATTAAATACTGAAGATTGATTCTGAACATCAAATGGGCAGCACAAAAATGCACTTACTGGTATTTTACTGAGGGAAGAGAGTCCACAGCTCATTTCTTTCTTTCCCACCAGCTCAGCATCTTTCTCTCTCTCAAATAAATGATATTTGGAGGAAGTTCGCAATCAAAGTTGCTGAGTTCCAGCGGCGCCCTTACACCTGGCTGTGCCCGGGAGAGGAAGCTTCAGAGGATATCCGCACTTACACCCTCTCATAATGCCTGTAAGTGGAGGGAAATGGCTGAATATTCTGCCAATAGAGACAGCTCAGTCCACGGGTATGAGATAAACAGCACCGTTCCGGTGGGTACATTCTGCAGATCATACACAGTCCACTTTATCATTCAGATCATACCAGAGTGAGAGCGCTAGAGAAGGCCAATCGGTCACTCGTACCTGTGCCAACTCGGGAGTTACAAAAGATTGGTGAAAGTGGAAAGTGGATTTGTTCGCATTTCAAGTGTTTTCGTGAAGCAGGAAGCAGAAGAAGATACACCGAGAAGCGATTGAAATCTGACTACAGGAACAGCAAATAAGTTGTAAAGTGTAGAGAAGAGCTTTGAAGTATTGAATTCTGGTTTATGGGACGATCATGGTTTCACTAGGCCACGCTGCTACAGAAGGAACTATGTCAGTGTCTCTCAACATTGTGATGTCACAGGCAAATGTCGCCATTACACTGCAGGAAATTCCTTTTTCCAATGTGAGGGCAGTCCATATGTAAAGTAGCTTATATATCAAATCCGTTCACATAAATAATTCCACTGCACCGCAGTGTATTGTCTCCCTTCCACTTTACCTGTCATTGTGCCTGCACTGAACGGCTTTACTCCTTCTGTGTGTCTTTTACAATCTGGGTGATGTTGGGCAGTTGTATTGACCCATCTTCTGACAGAACTTTCCACTTCACTTCAGCCCGCCCTAACTTCGCTATCTGATCCCATTCCCGTTGTTTGGGTGTTAAGCGCTCGTCTCAGATCCAGCCTGCCCTCACCCAAAATAAAGGGAAGACTCAGTCACCCTGTGATCACTGCAATTCAAGGGATATCTTCACACCAACGTCATTGACAATTCCAAAGATAAAGTTAGGGTTGCAGATGCTGGAGATCCGAGTTGAAGGCTTGTGTTTGGGGGAGGGTAAATGACGAAACTGTTCGAATTCACATTTATCCCGTGTGCTGTTCGAGGACCTAAGCCAGAATGTGTAGCGTTCCTCGAGTTGGTAGTGTGATGCTGGAAAATACCAGCAGATCAGGGAGCATTCGAGGAGCAGGAGAATTCAGTTTTCAGGCTTAAGCCCTTCCTCAGGAAAATATTTGTGAGTTGGGGCTTAGACATAAATACAAATGGTGTGGGGTTGAGGGGAAATAGCTAGAAAGCAATAGATGGATGAATAGGAGGGAGAACATAATAGGTCAGAAGTGGCAGTGATGGAATGGATCGAGAGGGCGGTGGCAAGTTGAAGGCTTGTGTTTGGGGGAGGGTAAATGACGAAACTGTTCGAATTCACATTTCTCCCGTGTGCTGTTCGAGGACCTAAGCCAGAATGTGTAGCGTGTTCGTGGGGGCAGGTTTCCCAAAGATGTTCTTGGAAATGATATGCAGGAAGGTGTCCTGTCTCCCTGATGTAGAGGAGACCACACTGGGGGCAACGGATGCAGGAGATGACATTAGTATCTGTACAGGTGAATTTCTAACGGATGTGGAATGATCTCTTCGGGCCTTGGTTGGAGATGAGGGGCGTGGTGTGGGTGCTAGTTTCATCCCTCCTTTCGTGGCAGTGAAACATGCCACTAGAGGGTTGTGGTCTGGTAGAGGGAAGTGTGGACATGAAGAGGGGGTCGTGGAGGGAATGGTCTTTTCGGAATGCTGGCAGGGCTGGGGAACGAAATATATCTCCAGTAGTGGTGTCTATTTGGAGGTGGCATCAGTGGCAGGATATGATGCGTTTAATGTGGAGGTTGGTTAGGTGGAAGATGAGCACCAGGAGGTTCTGTCCTTGTTGCGTTGAGTGACGTGGGGTTCAAGGGTCTTGGTGTGTGAAGTGGAGGAGATGCGCTGGACGGCGTTGTCAACCACGTGGGAAGGCAATTTATGATGGTGGAAGAAGGAGACCAGCTGTGTCTTTCTGAGGTGTAATTGGTCATCCTGGGAACACATGTGGTGGAGGCGGAGGAATTGGGAATAAGGAATGGAGATTTTACATGAGATAAGGTTGGATGAGATGTCGTCTAGATACCTGTGGGAGTAGGTGAGCTTGTAGTATATGTCTGTAATTAGTCAGTCGCCAGAGACGGTGATGGAGAGATCCATGAAGGTGAGGGAAGTTGCCAAGATGATTCGGGTAAATTTGAGGTCGGAGTGGAAGCTGTTGGTAAAGTTGGTAAACTATTCAAGCTCCTCGTTGGAGCACCAAGTGGCGCCAATGCATTCATCAATGTAGCGGAGGAACAGGCGGAGGATAGTGCCTGTGTAACTGCGAAAGATGGACAGTTTCGCGCATCTGACAAACAGGCAGGCACACCAAGGTCCCATGTGGATACCCATGGCTACCCGTTTCGATGTAGGAAGTGGGATGATAGGAAAGATAAGTTGTTGATTGGGAGGACTAGATCAGTCAGGTGGATGAGTATATCTGTGGAAAGGTACTGGTTGGGATGCTGTGAGATTAAGAAAGGGAAGGCTTGCAGACTTCTGCCATGGCAGATGGATTTGTACAGGGACTGGTTGTACATGGTGAAGATGACACGTTGGGGGCCAAGGAAACGAAATTCATGGAGGAGGGGAAGTGCATAGGGGTGTCGCGAATATTAGTGTACATTTTCTGAACTGGGTAAGTAAGATTGTAACGAGGTAGGAAGAGATGATTCAGATGGGACAGGCGGAGGCTGAGACAATAGGTCGATTGGGGCAATCGGGTTTGTGAATCAAAGGAAGGAGGTAGAATCGGGGAGTGCATGGTTCACGGACAAGGAGGTTGGAGGTTGTGGATAAGAGACGCCCAGAGGTGATGAGATTGTGGATAGTCTGGGAGATGATGGTTTGGTGGTGGGAGGAGAGGTCGTGATAGGGGTCAGTAGGAGGAGGTGCTTGCGTGTTGGCACCTGACTTCAGCTTTGTCCCTCTGCCCGACTCACGAGCCTAATTCTTGATGAATGGCTTATGCCTAAGTCGTCCATTCTTCTGCTCCTCGGATATTGCCTGACCTGCTGTGCTTTTCCAGTACAACACTCTCTACTCATTCATTATTATTGTCTCATTTCACACTATCAGGTACACGCTGTCTGTTTGATGCTCGAGAACAGTGTTCCCATGAACTATGACAAAATCTGCCAATTTGAAACAAAAACAGAAATTGCTGTAAAATCACAGGTGAGCAGGCACCATCTGTGCAGAAAATCACAGTTAACGTTTCACATCCACTGGGTCCGTCTCTCCACAGATGCTGCAAGACGTCCTGAAATTTTCTAGCATCGACTGTTTTTGTTTGATTTTCAACATCGGCAATTTTTTCATTTACGTTTTCTTCTTTTCTGCCAATATGATTTGGCTAAAGATTGCGTTAAATGTTTTAAATATGACTGCGATGCAATGGCCAGACTTTACCAGCCCGCTACTTTTATTTGGTTCACATGACCAATGCCTTTCCACTTGTTCACCGCACCCTACAGCTGCACTGCATATAAATTGACAAAATTGTGGCATTCTCTCGGATTGATGATCAGGAGCGAGATTGTTCGAAATTGTTCAAAATGTAAGATAAACTGAGAGAATACGGGATATTAAATGGGAAACTGAAAGGGAAAGAGAGAACAGTGAATGACAATTGTTTTGACAAAATTGAAATGTAATTGCTCCAGATTCAGAACGTGTTTTCATCCACAAACATATCACAATGTGGAATGTATTTTTTAGGACAGCCAATGCAAGCAGATTGCAAAATTTTAGTTTTAAAGTCTTGCTGCAACTGTTTTGGTTTTAATGAACGCACACATGGGATTCAGTGCTGTAATGATCCCCTAAACTGGAGAAGGAAATACTTGCCTTCAAGAATACGTCCGGAATGTTCACTGATTCATCCCAGTAATGGCAGGACTGTCCTCTGGAAGCGTATGAGTAAAATCATTCAATGTTCCATGGAGTTTCGAATGAGTGGTGAAGGGAATGTCTCCATTCACGAATTAATCTTTCAGTAGAATTCAATACAGGGACCCATGAAATGATGAACACATTGAAAAAGAACATGGACATACGATACACAATAGCTACGACAATTACTATGTGAAAACTTTTGATTTCAGATCCATGGTGGCCTTTGGTGATGACATTTACTGTCCAGAACCAGTCTGCACTGGAATGACTGGAGACACACTATGAAGTATTTGAACTTGAGTCGACTTTAGAAATAGCTGACGCTCACTCAGGGCACGGGGAGTTAGAGATGTTGGCCTTACAAACCTTTCAAACATTTCGTGGAAGAATAAAGGGAGAGATAGATAATTTTCAATCCCATGGCGATGATGTTCATGAACTGGATAGATAATAATTTACCTTATTGAGTTTATACATAGTGACGTCACATTTAAAAAGCAAAGAGTTCATAGTGTAACTGTAAAATCTTCAGGTCACCCTCAGTGGGAGCATTGTGTGTAATCCTTGTCCTCATTCTCCACCTAAAACATGGGAAGAGATTAGAAAGGACACCGACGCTGTTTCCAGGATAGCAAGATATTAGAAAGCCAAGTGACGTTGTTTACTGAGACATAAAAATATCAGAAAGGATGCAAACGGGATGATGGAAAGAATGAGGGAGTTTATTCACGAGATCTGGAAATGCTGGAGCAGAAACGCCCAAGTTTGAAGTCAACAAATGAGATTTTCACATAACGTGAGGTTTGAATGACTAAATCAGGGAAATACCCTCTTTCGAGTGAATCAAAAACTTTAGTTAGAGCTTCAAAACCATTAGTGAATGATTAAGAAAAGTTTGAATGAGAGTTTCTTCCAATCAATAGTGTTAGTAAAATCGTGAACGACTTTCCAGAAATAAAACGTAGAAGCTGATTTCACAGTGTTTTAAAAGATACACGAACAAACATACAAGGAGGGAATTTACCATTGAGAGAAAGTCAGTGTGGTTGCATAACAATTTCGAATTTAGTTGACTTCAGCCACAAAGACATTTCATGAACGCGTAGAACTAATTAAGATTGAGCAAAAAACGTTCATGGATTGGTAAGGTGTGGCGTGTTATTCATGGTGAAACTCTGTAAATGGAGCTGATGTCCTAAAATAACTGCAGACAGAAGTTATATCCTAATCAGTGGGAATTGAATCGGCACTTGGAGACGCAACACCAACTTTAAAGATTCGACCACATTCACATGATGTTATGTATATTTCGTACATTCTTTACTCCACCCACGAAATGCACCAAGAAGACTCTGTCCTGTTGTATTGTTAACCCTCTGTACTTCTCTGCAGCACGCCATTGAAGATAAAATATACTCAGGCCAAAATTCAATTCAATACAATATTCAAACGGTCCTATGTGATTTTTCTTTTTTTGATTATTGCAATAACCTTTGTGACTTTGCAACAAAATGCATATCATAAAACCAGTTCAACATTTATTTTCGCGAAATCAAAGCAATGCACATGGGAAACGTTATCCACATGCTGAACAATCACCTTTGGCTCTCTCTCCACACATGTCTCTTCACGTTTTAACTACTTGTAGTATGTTTGTTGATCAAGAAGTCATTATCCAAAAAAGGTCATTTCTCAATCCACAAACACGGGTATTTTCCCATAAACTTGGCTTTGCTCAATATCACCTTCTATCCGTACCCCTCAAGACAATGAATAATTGAAGCTGCTCCATGTGAGGCTCAAACTTAAAACTTTAGCGCAGCACAGCCCACTATACTGGCACAGAGATACCATGCGCTGTCACCTGCATCACAGGAGCAACACATTAATGCTTATCTCCACATTCCTGGTTGTACCTTAACGTTTGGGAAACCGAAGTTCTCTGATTCCATGGCTAGTAACGGGGATTAAACGATCATCTTCACCAGTGGTTCTGACTCCGAGTGAGGAAAATGGTGAGCTACTCATTGCAAAGATGGGTAGATTTTTGAAATATATAATTGCAACATTTGCCTTTACTAACCAATGAACATTTTATTTTGTTTTTCATCTGTAGAAATCTTAAAATCTTCATCTTTAACAGACTCAATGACAGATCTCCATTGTGTCTCTGGTATCAAATTCCAAAGTGTAAAACCGCTCTGAATTCTTCCTCCACAGTCCGCTTTTTGGTAGTGTTCCTGTTGTGGGAAATGCACTTCCCCGCGTGTCAACTGCTGCTCCCAGCATTCTCTCTGGCACTACACTAATTTTCCTTCTGACACTTGCTCACTGTGTTGCTGTGATCATACTTGGTGTTGCATGGCCCAGCAAAATGACACAGATCAAGGTTTTTGCATTGTTGAATTCAATTGTCTGTTTAGTCTTATTTAGGATTTTGAAAGTGTCTGTTCTGTACAGAAGTGCTTGTCAAAAACATCTGAGCAGAAGAAACGTGTTCCGAATAATGACATTGAGCACTATGCACTCTCCTCCAGTCTGGAAAACAATTCCTCACAGGCAATTTAATAGATAATAGACAATAGACCATAGGTGCAGGAGTAGGCCATTCTGCCCTTCGAGCCAGCACTACCATTCATTATGATCATGGCTGATCATCCTCAATCAGTATCCTGTTCCTGCCTTATCCCCATAACCCATGAGTCCACTATCCTTATGAGCTCTAGCCAACTCTTTCTTGAAGGAACACATCCTGCTTTCTCGGGTTCTTCATTCTGTTGACTTCAAATCTTCACAGAATTCAACAGAATTTGTTACATAGTCTTTTCTTCCTTTTTGCTTAGATCACTGTGAGCAGAGTGTCACAGTGGGAATGCCGTTACCCCACAACCCAGAGGTCAGACCATACTCTTGGGACCGTACTCTGCTATTTAGCATTTCACCAGACCAGGGAGAAATATCTGCTGTTCTGCATAATTTACGCAATTCACTTATTCATGCAGGGTCTCTTACCCGTGACGAGGTGGCCGAGAGGTTAAGGCGATGGACTGCTAATCCATTGTGCCCTGCACGCGTGGGTTCGAGTCCCACTCTCGTCACTGTTTTCAATGTTGCTATTTTTGCATGCTCACTCCTGTCTTATTGAAATTGGAACTCCAATGGTCAATTTATATGCATCGACGCGATTATAAAATCTCAAAGAATAATTTGAGTCAGTTGCTTAAACTGCATTGAAACGTAGATCGCATTGGGATAATGAAAAGTAACGCGATTTTCTTTTTCAAAGTTGCTGTGACCTTTAATCATATGAAAGAGATCCAGGAAAACCAAAATACAAGAGATGCGAAACGCATGTTTATGTAATGGGATTCTGAATGACTGTTTTGTCAGATGAAATCTGGAGCAGGTTGAGTAGAAGTGATTCATGTTGGTGAGAAGAGCACAGAAAGACAGCACAAAATAATGGAAATATTTCAAAAGGGGCAGGGCGTGGGTGTTGGGGCACCGAGAACTGGCTGAAAATGCACAGTAGAGAATTGCAGATATGGGTGCCATGCATGGATACGGAGAGACTTTCACATTGGTCTCTTTATCGCCCGTTGCTCTCGCCATTGATGAAGGCTGGACACAAGACACAGATAAACACAAGATGTGGGAATCAAGCTCCAAAACGTTATGCAGACACTGGATGCATCACATTGAACTATGAACAACTGGAGAAGTAGTATGCTCACTGCAGGGACTGAACCTAAATCGTGGGTCAATAATCGCAAATTCATGCAGCATTAGCATGAAAAATGATTTAATGTGTCTTTATACGCATGTCATTAACAGACGTTTCGTTCTAATACCCGTGTGGTTGAATGAAGAGGACACCACATGTCAAGATGGATGACAACGTAACCAAGTTTGCTTTAAAATTGAGATCCATTTCATCATTGTACACAGTGGACAAGTTCATTTTAAATAATACACACCACATTCCCTCACCTGGAATAAAAGTGTGATTTCATTACAAACATTGCCCTTGCTAAGTGGCAGTTACTCAACATGAAAAATATGATGTAATTTTTATTGAACATGCATCAATTAGCACCATTATCTAACTTCGGATTGACTGCAATATGCACATGATAAACAATATTTAAGAAAGAATGTCTTTTGGAAGTAATGATTCGGTGCTGACGAAAAATAATATTAAATTCACATGATGCGGATATTCCACCAATGGCTCCAATGGTGGAAATGGTCAGTGGGCACTATTTCTAAGTTGGTATAGAGGTGTGTGAGTTGCAAGGGTTGGGAGCTCCCACCTCATCTGGAGCAGCGTCTGCTCACATGGACCAGGGAGCATTGGGGCAGCAGGCTGGGAGTTCCAACCATACCTGGAGTAGCTTTTATTGACTTGGAGTAGTAGGGAGCATTGGGGAAGCAGGCTGGGAGATACAACCTAACCCGGAACAGCTTCTATTGACGTGGAGCAGCAGGGAACATTGGGACATCAGACTGGGAAATGAAGCCTCACCTGGAGCAACCTGTATTGACATGAAGCAGCAGGGAGCATTGGAACATCAGACTGCGGGATCTTACCTAATTTGAAGCAGCTTCAGTCGACATGGAGCAAGAAGCTTTGCGAGATCCGTCTGGGAGCTCCACTCTCACCTGGAGCAGCTTTTAATGTCAAGTAGCAGCGGGAAGCATTGGGACATCAGAGTGATAGGTCCAGCCTCAACTGGACCGCTTCTATTGACATGGAGGAGGGAGCATTTGGACATCAGACTGGGAGCACCAACCTCACAAGGACCAGCTCTTAATGACATGTAGCACCTGTGAGCATTTGGGCATGAGAGTGGAGATCCAACCTCAACTGGACCGCTTTTATTGACATGGAGCAGGGAGCATTGAGGCATCAGACTCGGAGCCCCAAATTAAATTGAGGAAGCTGCTATTGACATGGAGCAGCAAGGAGCATTGGAACGTTAGGTTGGGAGCTCCAACCTCACCTGGAGCAGCTGGTATTTACATGGAAGAGAAGGGAGGATTGGGACATTAGGCTGGGGGAAAGGATATTCAACTGTTTTAATCTGAAGTAAAATAGGTTTCAAAATTCAGATGTTAACTGATTTACGAATAAACTTTCCCAGGAAAATAATTAATACTTTCGATACTAAAGACAAGTCCTGCAAATATCCAACTCCGGAAAATGCGTTGGTACAGAGAGAAATGGGAATGATGTTTCATGTCTTTGTCTTTTTCTTTTCTGGCCCACTCTGCACTGGATTACATCACCGGAAGAACGTTTTCATTCATTTCATGTTGTTCAGTATCCTGCAAATACGGACAGGTCATTAACGTAATCTAAATCTGAAAATTAATGGGAATATGCGATGTTATGATTAGGCTGGAGTTTACCTCTAATTATGGTGAAAACGCAGCAAAGTAAGTTGCAATTTTCTTGATCAGCAGCGACCTCATTGATTGGCTGCTCAAATTGTGAATGGTAGTTTTTTTTAAGACAATTTGAAGTGGATCATTGATGGTGATTATCTTTGTTCTTTGTTCACCTTGTGACTGTTACTGTTATTGCACATGTCATTGTCAGCACCACAGCTCTGCAGCGTATAAAATTTCAGCTGTGCATCTGGCCAGTGGTACAGCCATTCTTATAGCTGGCTACGGATCAGGCAGGTGCAGGTTCAACTTTTGCTTGGTGCAAGCGCATTGTGGAGATTCAGCATACATCCAAGCTTTTTTTTTGTTACACTGAGGTGAATAATATTTGAAATTTTCATCTCCACGAACGAAAATTCGTTTACTGTCTTCGATCAATTAAACATTACCAAGAGCTCTCAATGTTAAAAATCACATTGCATCAGATTGTATCGAACAAGCATATTTGGAAGCACCAATGTTCCGTGCATTGTTTCTTCATCAGGTGATTGTCAACTTTTGGACTCTAATCTGGCTTTGTATGATTTTTAAATTTGTCCACCCCAATCCAACACCAACACATCCAAGTCATGGGTACCATCGACACCACGAACGGTCAGTTAAAGTCCAGATGATCTTCCAAAAGTTCGCGCATATTGACACACACATCAAGTTTCTGCAGAAAGACACCAACCTGATGAAGGAGCGGCTCTCTGAAAGCTAGTGTTTCCTAATAAACCTGCTGGACTGTGCCCTGACGTTGTGTCATTTTTAACTTTGTCTACCCAACTCAAACACTGGCACTTCCATATCATTGAGAACATCAGTAATGTCCCAGCGCAGTCAGAGAAGACAATCTTGGAATAGCATCACTCATTTTTCAGAAGGTACGTTTAATTTTCAGAAACCAACCCACTCAATCGTGAATTACTACAGATTGTTAATGTGCTGAGGTGTTAGTTTTGGCGTTACATTAAATGGAAGCTTATTAGCTCAGACCGCTGGCTAACTGGTTTTTGGTATAGAGTGAGACTAACGACGTGGGATTAATTGTCGCACTGTCTCAGGGTGCCAGAAGGATTATCATCTCCTCTGCGTACATGATCTGTAATACAATGTGACTCTAGTGAGTAGGAATGCACCTGTCGATGTCAAGCATCATTATCATTGCCATCGATTGCCTTGGTCATTTGGTCACAATGACCAGGAACGGGGCTGAGTCCTTTTAATACTCACTGATTTAATGGGATACAGAAAAATGTTGTGCAAAATAGACTTGATTGAAAACTGGGTTTCCAAGGGTCGCTGCGTTGTTTACAGAAAATGTTACATTATCACAGGGCTTCTCACTCGGTCGGCTTCAATTCAGCACAGAATTCGATTCAACCACACTTCACGAATATGCTTCTGTAAGATCCTACAGACAACATGAAACACACTGCACTCATCATTAATCTCCACCATCGCTTCGTCCAAGGACGTAATGCACAGTTTTCATGAATATTGAAGACACAAGAATGTCACGCAAGTGTAAATTGAATTTCAGTTGAAATTGTAAAGTGATAAGAATCGAGAGTAAGATACAGAACGCCCGAAATTCATGTTTATTACCGTGGTCAGAACTCTAGTCAGAAAAAGGGGAAATCTGTCCCTGAATCCCCAATATCTAACCGGCAGTTTGCTCCATGTATCGAGTTGGAAACCTGTGTGAAGGAGCATGCAGCTTGAAAGAGCACCTGGGAGAATCCTCCACTGTCTGACCTGAAGCTACAACAGCAGCTGTGAGAGCAGTGGGTTAAACTGGAGGACCTTGGTTTTCCGTGGTGTAGATTCACATTGTCCTCATCATGTTATTGTTTAAAACCCTCTATCAGAAACAGCACAGACCGAGAGGAATAGGAGGGAACCATTTCACCCGCCAGCGCTACCCCGCCATTTGACATAATTACGGCTGATCGAACAGGTCAATGTCTTTTCCCAGCCCATCTACATCAACCTATCACCCAAAGGGAAAAAGACACTGAATAAATCGAAACACTCTGTGCAACCGTGGGAGGGAACTGTGTTGAAAGACAGTGGGTATCTGCAGTGGGTTTTGTGAATGTGCAGCCGATTCCTGGCTGATCATTTTTCAAAAGCTATGATTTTCTTAAAACTCACCACCAAGAAAGTTGATAAATCTCCTCTGACCACAATCCCGTGCAAACACACGTTTCCTGAAGGCTGGCAATCACAACAGAATAAAGTTATCAAAAGAAATGTAGAAATATCGGAAAAAAATCAGCAGGTCTAGTGCATCTGGGGAGAAATTTTCGAGCCAAACTATCCGCCTTTTGAATGAATGGTATGAGTAGATGGGGCAGGAATGTGAAAGAAGATGCAGGGTCGAAAATGATTGAACTCCATGTTGGGTACTGAAGATTGCACGGTCTCTCATTCAGAAATGATGTGCCACTCTTCCAACTTGCACAGGCCATGCGGGAGCTCTGCAGCAGACCAAACTGACATGGAGGCATAGGAACACAGTGGGAATTTGCAGTGACAGGAACCTAGAAGCTCAACCTAGAAGACAGAACGTAGGTGTACTCACGTTTGTCACCCGCTCTGTTTTTCTCTCCCCAGTCTTGACGAGATCACATTGTGAGCTGGAAATGCAGTTTGCTAAATTGAGAGAGGGGCAGTTGAATCACTGGAACTTTACACAGTGAGGAGAGACATCGTAAACGAATAGCATTGCATCTTCTGAGATTTCGTGCAATTGTGCCATATGGGGAAGTGTTGGGGGCCAAGGAGTACTGGATCATGGTATTCAGAGAGAAATTGTCCTACATAGTGCCGGTATGCAGTGGTATGGGCGAGTGGGGAAAGGGCAGTAAAATGTATATTTTCCTTAGCTACCTTCTATACGTAAACACCTCACTACGAGCAAAACTACCTAATGATTTTCATTCCAACACCGACTCTAGGTACAGCTTACAGAAGTCACGTGTTGGCACAGTCACTGTCATTGTGTCTCCCTGGGAGCAGCAGCACTCCCCCACGCTGATTCAGACAGCACAGTTCTTACTCTGACATGTCCGTTCGAGAATGGAAGGACAGGTATTAATAACCCACTCTTTTAACACAGTACCTGTATTGCTCAATAACAATCGCTTAACTATCCAAACTCCTTTTTAAATCACTTGATGCAGAGCATTGTATGTCTTGGCATCACAAATTCACATCTGAATACTTGGGAAAGTTATGTGGATTTTGCCTCTCCGATCCTTGCATGCACTTTGTTTCAGATTTCAGCCACCCGCTGTTTGCAAACGTATTTCCACGCATTCACTGTAATCTTTCCGCCTCTGACCTTAAATCGATGCCCCCTCGTGATGGAAATCTCCGTCAAATTGAAACATGCATTTCAGTCTAGGCTATCCACATCCCTTTGCATTTTGTACATCTTAATCATGCTCCCTCAATCTCCTCTGCTGTAAAAAATACAAATCCAGTTTGTCCAATATCTCTTCTTCAGCCCAGACAATATCTTGGGAAATCTCCCCAGCATCGTTTCCAGTGCGATCACATCCCTGCTATAATGTGAACTGCATAACTACACACAACAGTCTCGCCAGAGCCGAATGAACAAGTGAAATAAATGATGTGGAAGTGCACAGAACCTGGTGTTTTTTTTTTAACAAAATTTATTTTCCTCAATACGGCCCTGTGCCCTTTTCCTGAGACTGATGTTTCAACAATCGCTGGTCCATGTCGGTAAAAGCTGTTACATGAGGATTGATCTCACAGCCGCGGTATAGAAATGGATCAACTCGGTTGAAGGTCCTGATAGTGAGATTTGCGCATGGTCACCCAGCAACAGTGAGCACAGCAGCACAGACTGATTGAGGTCAATGTCAAAGCGACTGTAAGGGAAATGGGAGGCGGTACTAAAAGAAGGGAAGTGATTGCAGGAGGGAGGGAAGGAAAGGGGTTTGATGGAAAAAAATCATAATGTCTGAGAATATTTTCATGTAAAATCAACTAATTCCTTTCTGTGTCTCTTCAGCGTGAATCACAAGGAATAAAATGCAGTAACTCGGATTCGAACGAGCTTCCTGCGGCCACAATGCAGAATACTTTAATATTCAAAACATAAATGAGTCATGCAGGGAGATGCATTTAAAAAAAAATCCAGCAATTATCACAGTGACAGAGGATATGTTAGGTAGAGTAGCAGATGACAACAGGAATATTAGGCGAGCGATAGCAGACATGTGGGAATTCAGAATGAGATGAATTTTAAATTCGATATCCCCAGACGCTGTGGTGGTTCCATCAAGCACTGCAAGTTGAAGACTGAGTTTGATAGATTTCTAGAAACAAAAATGTTCAGGGTAGAGTGCGGGATATTGGTGCATTGTATGTTTCAATAACAATTAATTTTATAACGGTTGTTTCACAAACTTTCCCATAAAAGGAGGTACCCATTGCTGCAGTTAGTCACATAACTCCAGTTCGGTGAACCGGAATCAGACAAACTTCATGGCACAGCCAGGAATACCAAACCGGAAGTGGGGTCGGAAATGAGCGCATGAAGCTATTCTGTTGCATCAGTGACATGATTGGTGAAGGCGCGGTCATAGACTCATAGAGATGTACAGCATGGAAACAGACTCTTTGGTCCAATCCGTCCATTCCGACCAGATGCCCCAACCCAATCTAGTCCCACCTGCCAGCATCCAGCTCATGTCCCTCCAAACCCTTCTTATTCATATACCAATCCAAATACCTTTGAAATGTTGCAATTGCACCAGCCTCCATCACTTCCTCTGACAGCGTATTCCATACACGTGCCACCCTCTGTATGAAAATGTTACCCCTTAGGTCTCTTTTATATCTTTCCCTTCTCAATCTAAATCTCTGCCCTCTCGTTCTGGACTCCCCGACCTCAGGGAAAAAACTGACTATCTACCCAAGATGAGGCTGGATGTGATTCTGGTCAAAGGCGGGGTAGAAAGGTATGTTGGTCTCAAATTATCATATTATTAACAATCAGCAGCAGCGCTAACCCGCACTGAGGATTGGCTAAGAGGAAGCCCGAGAGGTCGAAATAGATTAGGTAACTTACAGTGTGGAAACAGGCCCTTCGGCGGAACAAGACCACACCGACCCGCCGAAGCAACCCACCTAGACCATACCTTTACCCCTTCATCTAACACTACGGGCAGTTTTAGCATGGCCAATTCATTTAACCAACACATTTTTGGACTGTGGGAGGACACCCACGCAAACACGGGGAGAACGTGCAAACTCCACACAGTCAGTCGCCTGAGGCGGGAATTGAACCCGGGTCTCTGGTGCTGCATGGCAGCAGAGCTAACCACTGTGCCACCATGCCGCCCACGGTGAAAGCATTCTCAAAGATTTTCCTTAACAAAGCGGCATTTTGTTATCTTAACAGTAAGAACTGATTTTGCTCACATCATCACCACATCAATCTCTTGCTCCACTGAACACTCCAATCCAGTGTACATTGCTTCCATTCAAACATTGAAACGTGCCCTATTCTCTCTCCATCTGTGATAATCTGAATTGACAATGTCATTCTTTGAATGGAGAAATGCAGCAGGGACTTGTTAGTGCAGCGGCGATCTATTGGGATAGTAATACTTGGAGACTGGAACGTGGCAGCTGCTGATAGTTAAATTCGATGAATAAAATCTGGAAAATAAAACCAATCTCAGGAACAGCGAAAATACCTTTATATTGCTGAAAATCCATTCATTCATGTCCCTTCGAAAGGGAAATCTGCCGACCGTAATGAATCCTGTCAACATGTGACTCCAGACCCACAACAATGTGGTTCACCCATGACTTAGTTCAAGGTGAATTAGAATTAAGAACAAATGTTCTTCAGTCCAATGATAGCCACATTCCGTGGAAGAATAAGGAGCTGTTAATCCCAACCAGCAATGAACCATGTTTGGATGAGTGTTTCCAGTGAAATACCACTGTATTCTGATGTAGATCAATGATTTAGACTTAGTTGCAGGAGCCATGATTTAGAACTTTGCTGATGATGCAAAAATTGGTCGTGTCGTTGACAATGGTTAAAAATGCCAGGGACAGATGGGATGTATCAATCTGGTGGAACGGTAAAATGCTGAATGGAATTGAATTCAGACCAATGAGTGTTAATGAATTTGGGGAGAAGAAACAATAACAGTGAGTATTCTGTGTGGTGTAGACAGACAAAGAGATTATGGAGTCGACATGCACGATTGCTGAAGATCAATGGACAGGGAAATCAGTTGGAGTGAAATATGTCCGGCAGAAGCTGGATTCAAATCAATATTAGAGTGGTACTGAAGAAGCATAGCAGGTCAGGCAGCATCCGAGTTGCAGAAAAAAACTGACTTTTCGGGCAAAAGCCCTTTATCAGGAATAAAGCTGGGAGCCTCAAGGGTAGAGACATCAATAGGAGGACTGGGTCTGGGAAGAATTTAGCTGAGAGTGCAATAGATGGATGGAGATGGAGTGAAAGGTGGTAGGTCGGAGAAGAGGGTGGATCGGATAGGTAGGAAGGGATATAAACAGGTGGGACAGGTCAGTTGGATGGTGCCAAGCTGGAAGGCTGGAATTCGGATAAGGTGTGCGTGAGCAGATGAGGAAACTGGTGAAGACCACATTGATGCCCTGGGGTTGAAGGGTCCCAACATGGGGGATGAGGCGTCAGGTGGTGAGGGAATGGTGGTGGAGGAGGCCCAGGGCCTGCATGTTGTCGGGAGAGTGTGGAGGGGATTTGATGTGTTCGGTCTTGGGGCGCTCAGGTTGAATGTTGCGGGTGTCCTGGAAATGTTCTCTGAAACGCTCTGCGAGAAGGTGTCTGTTGGTCCCAGTGTAGAGGAGACCCCACCTCGTGCGCTACCGGTATACTGTATCCCCAATTCCTCCACCTGCATCGCATCAGCTCCCAAAGGAGAAGCACAGCATTTCGGGCTGCATACGAGGAGCAGTAAGGTCGACGTTTCGGGCAATAGTTGTGCTGGGGAGGGGATGAAGGTGATAGGTCAGGGAAGAGAGTGGAGTGGATCGTTGGAAAGGAAGATTGGCAGGGAGGATAAGACATGGGGACAGTGCTGAGCTGGAAGTTTAAACTAGGGTGAGGTGGGGGAAGGGGAAATGAGGAAACTGGTTAGGTCCACATTGATGCCCTGGGGTTGAAGAGTTCCGAGGCGGAAGATAAGGCGTTCTTCCTCCAGGCGTCGGGTGGTGAGAGAGCGGTGGTGAAGGAGGTTCAGGACGTCCATGTCCTTGGCTGAGCTGGAGCGGGAGTTGAAAGTTTGGGCCACAGGGTAGTGTGATTGATTGGTGCAGGTGTCCCAGAGATATTCCCTAAAGTGCTCTGCTCGGAGGCTTCCAGTCTCCCCAATATAGAGGAGGTCACATCGGGAGCCGTGGATACAATAAATGATATTAGTGGGTGTTGAAGTCTCCTTTCGGGTCTTGGATGGAGGTGAGGGAGGAAATGTGGGCGCAGGTTTTGCAATTTCTGCGGTGGCAGGGGAAGGTGCCAGGACGGGATGGGGGCTTGTTGGAGGGCGTGGACATGACCAGGTAGTCACGGAGGGAACTGTCTTTGTGGAAGGCAGAAAGGAGTGGGGAGGAAAATATATCCCTGATGGTGGGGTCCGTTTGGAGTTGGCGGAAATGTCGGTGGATAATTTGGTTTATGCGAAGGTTGGTGGGGTGGAAGATGAGCACCAGGGAGGTTCTGTCCTTGTTACGATTGTAGGGGTGGGGTGTGGAGGGCGGAGGTGCGGGATGTAGACGAGATGCATTGGAGGGCATCTTTAACCACGTGTGAAGGGAAATGGCTGTCTCGAAAGAAGGAGGCTATCTGGTGTGTTCTGCACTCGGTACTTCATTCTCCCTGCATCCACCCTCCTCTCATTTATCTCTCTACCCTTCAGGCACTCTGCCTTTATTCCTGGTGAAGGGCTTTTGCCCGAAACGCCGATTTTACTGCTCCTTGGATGCTGCCTGAACTGCTGTGCTTTTCCAGCTTCACTCTGATCTAACCTCTGGTTTCCAGCATCTGCAGTCATTGTTTTTACCCACTGCTTCCAAAGGACCAATTCCACCACATAACACACCAGATGGCCTCCTTCTTTAAAGACAAGAACATCCCCTCCTATGTGATTGAAGATGTCCTCCAACGCATTTCATCCATGTTCTGTACCTCCGCTCATGAACCCCACACCTCCAACCACAACAAGGACACAACCCCACTGCTCCTTATCTTCTATCCCACCAACCTCCGCATAAATCACATCATCCGCTGACATGTTCACCACCTCTAAACGGATTCCACCACTAGGGATATGTTTCCCTCCCCACGCTATCCACTATTCGCCGTGGTCATTCGCTCTATGACTGCCTAGTCAAGTCCACGGCCTCTAATGACCCACCCATCCCTCCTGGCACCTTTTCCTGTCACTGCAGGAATTGCAAAAAATGCACCCTCACCTACACCCTCATCTCTTTCCAAGGCTCCAATTGAGGCTTCCACATCCAACAAAGTTTCACCTGCACTTCCGTACATGTCATTTCTTGTATCCGTTGCTTCCAATGCGGTCTACTCTAAATTGGAGAGACTGGATGTCTTCTCACAGAGCACATCAATGAATATCTCCAGGACATCCGCAAGAATCAAACTTAGTGCCCCATGGCCAAACATTTCAACTCCCCCTCCCACTCTCCCGAGGATATGCATGTGCTGGGTCTCCTCCATCGCCACTGCCTCAGCACCCGATGCCTGCAGGAATAAATCCTCATCTTCCGCCTCGGGACACTTCAACCTCATGGTATCAATTTGGACTTCAACAGTTTCCTCATTTCCCCATCCTCTACCTTACCCCAGTCCCCACCTTTCAGCTCAACACCGTCCTCCTGAGCTGTTCCACCTGCGCATCTTCATTCCCACCAATCCAATCCACCTACTTTTCTGACACCCCCACCTCCATCCACCTACTGCACTCTCAGCTACCTTCTCCCCAGCCCCACCCTCCTCCCATATGCTCTATCCCATATGCTCCCAATCTCATTCCTGATAAAGGACCTTTGCCTGAAATGTTCACTTTTCCTGCTCCTCAGATGTCCCGGACCTGCTGTGCTTCTCCAACACCACTCTAACCTTGGGGGGAATCAGTTAATTGAGAGGTTTTTCGGACATTTTCTAATGTTGACTACAGGCTGTGGATGATAGTAGAAATTTAGCAAACACCAGGTTAGGGAACAGCTGACGGACTGAGCACGAGTCCTGTCACTGCATAAATCAACACGTTTTAAAATTGTAAGATTAAAGATGGAAGGCTGAAGTATGCAATTTTTTCCATCAAGATCGTTTCACCAATGAGTTTATCACTGATTCCTTTCCAAGTTAGGGTGCTATGGGCTTTGGACGGGAACTTTCAAATGGTAGTGTTTCGTTGCATCTTCCAACCTTGTACTTATAGTCAGTACAGCTGTTGAGCTTTGAAGGTTCTGTCAAAAATGCCCAGATGACTTACTCCAGTGCATCTTGTAGGTGGTGCACTCTGCTGCAATTGTGCCTTAGCCGTGAAGGGGAATAAATATTGCAGGTATTGAAGAGGGTTCAATCAAGTGACTGCATTGTCATTGACGGTGTCCAGTTCCTTAAGTGTTATTGAAGTTACACCCATCGAGGCAAATGGAGAGAGTTATGTTCCACGTCTCATTTGTGCCTTGCAAATGGTGTAGGATTCACGGAGACACGAGTTGAGTTGATGATCAAAAAATGTCTACCAAAGGACATGATTTTGTTGTCAAAATGTTTATATCGCCTTTTCCCCCTCTAAATACTAGCTCTGGGTAGTATTATCCCGTGTAATCGTGGACGATTACACGGGGTAATTTGGTTTCAGTAAAGCCATTGAATGTCAGTGGGATATGATTAGATTCTCATTTGTCAGAGTTATCATTACTGTATTTCGACCTTGTGTGGACCAATCTGATTCCAGTCGCTGTCTAATTTCAAAATCCAGTTCCCCTCTGTACTTGAAATTTCAACCATTTCTTCGCATAAATTTCTCCACCTGCCTTCATAATATGTAAGGACGCTGCAGGGAGCAGCAGAGATTTATGGATATATTGTCAACACAGGAGAAAACGGAGCTTCGTGGAATGATTGGTTCGGCTGGGATTATTCTCTTTGAAACAAAGGAGGCGGAGGGGATCTGTATAATCACATGATAACATTTATAAACGTTCAATATTCATGGGATCTTGACAGGGTAGTTATGGGCAGGTGGTTTACCCTCTGGTATGAAGAGAGCACCAGAGGACATGAACTCAGAATTAGATTTTGCCTATTTAATTCAGAAATGAGGAGTCATTTCTTTGCTCAGTGGCCGGTGAATCAGTGGAACTCCTTACCAAAACTGTTGTTGAGGTTGAGTTGTTGTGTATTTTCAAACTGTGCCAGTCAGATCAGAAAGACGATGAAGCTTTGTCGAGGCAATGAAAGAGAATGGAGTTGAAGATTATCAGATCAGCCATGAGTTCATTGAATGTTCGAGCAGACTCGATGGTCTGAATGGCCGACTTCCACTACTGCATCATTTGGTCTAATGCCTTACTTTATTGATAAGTTTCGAATTTTGAGGGGATGGGATGAAGTGATAGAAAAGGTTTCTCAAACTGATCAGACAGATCAGTAACTAGGCTCATAAGCTCATGAACAAGAAATGTGCTGTGGCCTGGAGATAACAAATGGCACTGGGTACACGACAAATGGGTATGTGCAGAAGCTGTGATTGCTAAAGAAAATTGGTGGATCTAATATTGTTGCCAACTTGGTGATCACACTGGATGACGGATCCCGGTGTGATTCGCACAGCAAAAGGTTGTGAAAGAATGAAAGGCTCATTTCATTGGAAACGTTTTCTGCAGTTCTTATTCAATTGACTGTTTAAAATACTGATCAAAAGTTTGTGTGGTGTGTTACATTAAAATTCACAATCGAGCTGGATAAACTATTGGACCTGATTTCTCCTTATTTGTATTGCTTTCATTCGATGTAAATTCATAGAAAGTCAAGATGGAATGAAAGGAGGAAAGAAACGCTTGCACTCCTTTTCATTATCTCAGTTTAACTTGCAACAGGTTAAAATTGCTTTATTTCGACGTTGATGAGGTTTCGATTTATCACAAATCTCCGGTGCAATGAAGGGCAAGAGCAAGATTCTCCATCCAATGTGTATTAAAGAGGTGAGGCACAAAGGGAAACCACAGCTGTGTTTGATAGCAGTAACAGCCAGAGAAGGATTCAAATCCACACATGCGCAATGAAAGACCAACTCGTCACCTTAAACTCTGGGCCACTTCAGCCCATTGCAAAGGGGCTCACATGTGACCACATCAAGATTACATATGGTGCACCTGGGGGATAAGAAATTCCCTGAGCGGAATCGAATCCACAGCATTATGTTTCTGCTTTCAGCGAATAATAATACCAGCAAAATCCAAGGAATTGACCTTGTCCTTGGAAGGAATACCTGTCCTTGATTCATTCCGTGTCAGTACTTTCTCAGAATGAACCAGCAAACATGAAATTGCCGTCACATTCACACGCACATTTTGTCTTGACGCATAATTTCTTCAGACAGATTCTCTCTCGCGTGAAGAAGTATATATGGAGAGAGAAGTGAATGTGATGTTTTAGCTCGATTGGCTTTCTCATATGACTGAACCTGAACTGGGTAAAATTCCCGGAAACGCAGTTTTCTTCATTTCTTTTTATTAATTTTGCTGCAACTTCACTCTGTTCATTGCAATGATCGGAAGTGAATTGGATTTATATCATTGGAACGTTTAATGTTGCATTCAATTTTGCTCCGAATTTATTTCAGCTTAAAGAAAATACTGTTGAGAAAAACAGAAGGTTAAACTACAAAACAAGATGGCAGTTTTGATGCTCAGTTACTTTGGCAGACCCAATATCATGGCGATTGCCCTCCCATCTTTCAGGCATGGGATTAAAGCAGGAAATCGACCACCAAGAGACGGGTCACTTCCTATTTATTATGGAATAACTTTCCTTGACAATATACAAAATCTGTTCAGTTCCATTTACAATGTTTCATGTAGAATATTAATATAAATCTTTCAAAACTCTGATGGTTCTTCGCTCAATGTTATTCCGCTGCATACGTTTCCGATATTTCTTTACATCTAAAGTCGTCCAAATTAGACATTGTTTCCTCGCACCTTCCACTGCCTCCCCCCTCCCCCCCCACCCCCCCTACCCACACCCCACATTTACGCTTTTACCTGGCCACAGGCTGTCTCTCTCCTAGTGAAACTTACTGCTTCTGTGTGTCGAAATGTGTCTCTCCAAACATTTGGAAATGGATTCTCAGAGTGACAGAAATTCTGCTCTCATTATTTCTTTGCCCGACATCGATGGTTTTGAAAGCCTGACGTTCAGAAATTTGCGAACTTGAAAGAGAGAATTTACCACCTATTTACTCTCTCCAAACCTCAAATACTCTGGAAAACTTCTATTCGGTTTTCCTTGGTTCAGTTTCAAATTTTCCATCACACAAATAAATAAAATTACATCCCCAGTAAACGCCGCCAGCGTCGTCTCTAATGTCTTAGCAGCCCAGTAAGCGCTGGCAGTGTCCTCTCCGATAGAATCACAGATTCCCTACAATACAGAAAGTACAATTCAGCCAATTGAGTCTGTAGGGACACTCTGAACAGAATCTCAACCAGACCTAGTTACCATCTCTATCCCCGCAGGCCTCTGGCTAGTGATTTCAAATAAACCTGCTGGAATAAAATCTGGCATGGTGTGACTGCTGACCTTATCACTGCGTTACCCATGGCTAATTCACTTAACTTCCTGAATTCACTCCCTGAACACATCAATGGTCAGTCAATATTAGAGCGATTCTGAAGAACCACAGCAATGCAGGCAGCATTCGAGTTGCAGGAAAAAATTGACGTTTTGGGCAAAAGGCCTTCATCAGGATTAAGGCTAGGAGCCTCGAGGTTGGAGAGATAAATGGAAGGGGTAGGGCTTGGAAGAATTCAGCTGAGAGTGCAATAGGTAGATGGAGGTGGGAATAAGAATGTTAGATCGGAAAAGATGGTGGAGTAGATGGGGGGGAGGAAGATAGACAGGTGGGTCAGGTCAGTAGGATGGTGCCAAGCTGGAAGGTTGGAACTAGGGCAAGGTTGCGGAGGGGAGTGGTAGTGGGAAACTGGTGAAATCCACATTGATGCCATGGGGATGAAGTGTCATGAGGTAGAAAATGAGACGTTTTTCCTCCATGCGTCGGGTGATGACACAGTGGCGGTGGAGGAGGCCCAGGGCCTGCATGTCCTCTGGAGAGTGGCGGGGGGAGTTGAAGTGTTCAGTCACAGGGCGTTGGGGATGATTGTTGCCGATGTCATGAAGATGTTCTCTGAAGCGCTCTACGAGAAAGTGTCCAGTGACCCCATTGGGAGCAACGGATGCAATAAATGACATGTGTGGAAGCGCAGGTGAAACTTTGATGAATGTGGAAGGTTTCTTTGGGGCATTGAGCGGAGGTGGGGGGGGGGATGTAGGCGCAGGTTTTGCAATTCCTGCATTGGCAGAGGAAGGTGCTGGGAGGGCAGGGTTGGTCATTGGAGGGCATGGATCGACTAGCTAGTCGTGGAGGGAACGGTTTTTGCGGAAAGTGGATAGAGCCGGGGAGGGAAAAATATCCCTGGAGGTCAGTGCTACTGATATTTTTTACAAACGCACTGACTATCTGGATTACACTTCCTCCCACCCCACCTCCTGCACAAATGCTAACCTGTGTTCCCAACTCCTCTGCCTGTGCCACATCTGCTCCCAGAGGACAAGTTCCACCATAGAACACACCAGATGGCCTCTTTCTTTTACACTGGAACTTCCCTTCCCAAGTGGTTGAAGATACCCTCTAACACATCTCATCCATGTCCCGCACATCTATCCATGAACCCCACACCACCAAACACAACAACGGCAGAACATGGAGAGAGGAAGGTCCTCATGCTCCATTCCACCCACCACTGCAAAAATCACATCATCCGCCGACATTTTTGCCACCTCTACAGTGACCCCACCACCAGGGATATATTTCCCTCCCCAAACCTATCCGCTTTCATCAAAGACCTTTCCCTCCGTGACTCCCGAATCAAGTCCACACCCTCCAATGGGCGTCAATTCCCTCATGGCACCTTCCTCTGCCACCGCAGGAAATGCAACATCTGCGCCCACATTATCCCCTCACCTTTGTCCAAGGCTCCAATGGAGCCTTCCACATCCATCAAAGGTTGACCTGCAGTTCCACACATGCCATTTGTATCTGCTGCTCCAGATGCGGTCTCCTCTCAATAGGAGGGACCAGATGTCTTCTGACAGAGCACTTCAGAGAAGATATCCAGGAAACCTGCAAGAATCAACTCCACTGCCCCATGGTCAAAGATTTCAACTCCCCCTCCCACTCTCCCGAGGACATACAGGTCCTGGCCCACCTCCATCACCACGCCCTTACCACCTGACGCCTGGAGGAAGAGCACCTCATCTTCTTCCTCGGGACCCTTCAACCCCATGGCATCAATGTGGACTTCCTCAGATTCCTCAAGCCCACTCCCTCATCTTACTCCAGTTCTAACCTTCCAGCTCAGCACCGTCCTCCTGACCTGTCCCACATGTGTATCTTCATTCCCACCTAACCGATCCACCCTCCGCTCTGACATACACCCTTCGCCCCCTCTTCCATCCACCTACTGCACCCTCAGCTACCTTCTCGCCAGATCTAAGCCCCTCCCATTTATCTCTCCATCCCATATGCTCCCAGTCTCATTCCTGATGAAAGCCTTTTGCCTGCAACATTGATTTTTCCTCAGCTGATGCCGCACCTGCTGTGCTTCTCCAGCACCACTCTCACCTTGAGGGGAATCAGTTTATTGAGAGGATTTTTGGACATTATCTATTGTTGACCAGAGGCTGTGAATAATAGTAGAACTTTAGCAATCACCAGTTTAGGGACTAGCTGAAGGACTGAGCCCAAGTCTGGTCACTGCATAAATCAACATTTACTAAATTTATGATAAAAGATGGGGGGCTGAAGTATGAAACTTTGCCCATCAAGACTGCTTCACCAGTCAATGAGTTTATCATTGATTCATTTCCAAGTCAGGGTGCTATGGGCCTTGGAGGGGAACTTGAAAATGGTGGTGTTTCGTTGCATCTTCCAACCTTGTCCTTATAGTCAGTACAGCTGTTGAGCTTTGAAGGTTCTGTCAAAAATGCCCGGATGACTTACTCCAGTGCATCGTGTATTTGGTGCACTCTGCTGCAATTGTGCTTCAGCGGTGAAGTGAATAAATATTCAGGTATTAAATAGGGTACAATCAAGTGACTGCATTGCCGTGGATGGTGTCCAGTACCTCAAGTATTATTGAAGTTACACCCAACGAGGCAAATGGAGAGAGTTCTGTCCCACATCTCATTTGTGCCTTGCAAAAGGTGTAGGTTTCACGGCGCAATGAGTTGCGTGTATTATCAAAAACTGTCTACTAACGGACATGTTTTGCAGTCAAAATTTTTATATAGCCAGTCTCAATGGGTTTTACCTAAATACCAGCTCTGTTGTCGATTACACGGGGGAATTAGGTGGCAGTAAAGCCATTGAATGTCAATACGGTATGATCATATTCTCATTAGTCAGATTTATCGTTACTGTATTTCCCCCTTGTGTGGACCAATCTGATTCCAGTCGCTGTCCGATGTCAAGTTCCACTGCCCTTCTGTGCTTGAAATTCAACCTTTGCCTCACAGAAATTTCTCCACCTGCCTTAATAACATGTAAGGACGCTGCAGGAGACAGCAGAGATTTACGAACATGTTGTCAACATTGGAGAATACGGAGCTTCATGGAATGATTGGTTAGGCTGGGATTATTCTCCTTGAAACAGAGGAGGTGGAGGGGAGCTCTATAATCACATAATAAAATTTATAAACGTTCAATATTCATGGGATCTGGACAGGGAAGATATGGGCAGGTCGTTTACCCTCTGGTATGAGGAGCACCATAGGACATGAACTCAGAATTAGTTATTGCCAATTTAATTCAGAAATTAGGAGTGATTTCTTTGCTCAGGGGCCAGTGAATCGGTGGAACTCCTTATCGAAACTGCTGTTGACGCTGAGTTGTTGTGTATTTTCAAACTGTGCCAGGCAGATATTTAATCAGAAAGACAATGAAGCTTTGTCGAGGTAATGCAGGAGAATGGAGTTGAGGATTATCAGATCTGCCATGAGTTCGTTGAATGGTGGAGCAGAATCGATGTACTGAATGGCCGACTTCGAATCCTATATCATTTGGTCGAACACATTATTTTATTGATAAGTTTAGAATTCTGAGGGGATGGGATGAAGTGATAGAAAAGTTTTCTCAAACTGATCAGATGGGTCAGGAACTAGGCTCATAAGCTCGTGAACAAGAAATGTGCCATGGCCTGTAGACAACAAATGACACTGGGTACATCACAGATTGGTAGGTGAAGAAACTGATTGCTAAAGAAAATTGGTGGATCTAATGTTGTTAGCAATTTGGTGGTCATGCTGGATGATGGTTCGCGGTGTGATTCACACAGCAATAGTTTGTGAAAGAATGAAAGGTTTGTTTCATTGGAGAAGTCTTCTGCTGCTCCAATTACAATTGTTTTTTTTTAAATTATTGATCAGACCTTTGTGTGGAGTGTTACACCAAAATACTCATTCACAATCCCATTGGATAATCTATTGCTCTCGATCTCTCCTTACTTGTTTCTCTTTCATGTGATGTAAATTCAGAGAAAGGCAAGATGGAATGAAAGGAGGAAATAAATGTTGCACTCCTTTTCATTATCCCAATTTAACTTGCAACAGGATAAAATTGCTTTATTTGGACCTTAATTTGGTATCGAATTATCACAAATCTTCGGTGCAATGAAGGGCAAGAGCAAGATTCTCCATCCAGTGTGTATTAAAGATGCGAGGCACAAAGGGAAAGCACAGCTGCGTTTGATAGAAGTAACAGCCAAAGTAGGATTGAAATACACACATGCACAATCGAAGAGCAACCCGTCGCCTTCACCTCTGGGCCACTTTAGTCCATTGCAAAGGGGCTCACATTTGACTACATCAAGATTACATATGGTGCACCTAGGGGATAAGAAATTCCCTGAGCGGAATCGAATGGCCACCATTATGTTTCTGCTTTCAACGGAATAATAATACCAGCAAAATCCAAAGAATTGACCTCGTACTTGGAAGGAATACCTGTCCTTGATTCATTCCAAGTCGGAACTGTCTCAGAATGAACCAACAAACATGAAATTCCCGTCACATTCACACGCACAGTTAATCTTGACGCATAATTTCTTCAGATAGTGTCTCTCTCAAGTGAAGAAATATATATGGAGAGAGAAGTGAAGGTGATGTTTTAGCGCGATGGTCTTTCTCATGTGGCTGCATCTGAACTTTGTAAAATTCCCGGAAATGCAGTTTTGTTCATTTCATTTTATTAATTTTGCTGCAACCTCACTCTGTTCCTTGCAATGCTCGGAAGTGAATTGGATTTATATCTTTGGAACGTTTAATGTTTCATTCAAATTTGCTCCGAATTTATTTCAGCTTCAAGAATAAAGAAAAGCTCAAATGAACCCAACGTCATGGCGGTTGTCCTCTCATCTTTAAATCATGGGATTAAAGGAGGAAATCGATCTCCAAGAGACGTGTCACTTCCTATTCATTATGGAATATCTTTCCTTGAAAATATACAAAATCTTCTTAGTTCCATTTATAATGCTTTATGTGGAATATGCACGGGAATGTTTAAAAACTCTGAATTTTTGCTGAATCCTTTTCAGCTGCATACGTTTCTGATATATCTTTACAGATAATGTCGTCCAAATTAGACATTGTTTCCTCGCACCTTCCACTCCCCACACCCCACTTTTACACTCTTACCTGGCCACAGGCTGTCTGTCTCCTGGTGAAACTCATTGCTTGTATGTCTCTAAATGTGCCTTTCCAAATATTTTGGAAACAGATTCTCTGAGTGACAGAAATTCTGTTCCCATTGTTTCTTTGTCTGACAGTGATGGTTTTGAAAGCCTGACGTTCAGAAATTTCCGAACCTGAAAGAGTGAATTTACCACCTATTGACTCTATCCAAAGCTCAATTGCTATGCAAAACTTCCATTCTGTTTTCCTTGGTTCTGTTTCAAATTTTCCATCACACAAATAAATAAAATTCCATCCCCACTAAACGCCGTCAGCATCGTCTCTAACGTCTTAGCAGCCCAGTAAGCGCTGCAGTGTAATCTCTGAGAGAATCACAGATTCCCTACAATACAGGAAGTACAGTTCAGCCAATTGAGTCTGTCGGGACACTCTGAACAGCATCTCAACCAGACCTAGCTTCCGTCTCTATCCACGCAGGCTTCTGGCTAGTGATTTTAAATAAACCCACTGGAATAAAATCTGGCATCGTGTGACTGCTGACCTTATCACTGCGTTACCCATGGGTAATTCACTCAACTTCCTGAATTTACTCCCTGGACAAACCAGCACAATTTAACATGGCCAATCCACCGAACCTACAGACTTAACTACAGTTCGAACCACTGATCAAATGTACCATCACATTGAATACTACCTGTATCATTTGCACACTGGTAACTCAGCCGAGTGAAAACAAGCTGCGCCCATCAACACCAATTCAATGCATTCAAACGCGGTTCTACGCTGTACAAACTCATTTGTTCGGCTGGAAATGTTTCTGCACTCAGATCTGAATGGGTTTACTCTGTTTTCTTCCTCAGCTTCCTGATTTAAATAAACACATCAGTCAGGAACAACTCTATATAATGGTTTTCATTCCAACACAGATACAATGTGCAGTTTGCAGAAGTTACGTGTTTGCACTTTCACTGACACTCTCTCTCCCCAGGAGCTGGAGTCCTTCCCCAGCTGATTCATACAGCACTGTCCTTCCTGTGACACGTCCCACCAAGAATGGAAGGCCAGGCATTCATAACCTTCACTGGGTGACAGAGCGACAGATTTAAAACCTTTACGATGCTCCCAGCGGAGAATTGAGCCCTGTGACAGGCGAGGACACTGACCACGATACTGTGGAGGACAACAACATCGAAGGGAGCCCTTCAGCCTGTTGTGGTTGCACATGTCTGACACAACTGCTTAACAACCAGAATCAAGTTTTCCATTGTTTCGCCTATATTCCTTTATGTTTTGGCATCGCAAATTAACACCTTAATTTTTTTCAGATTGGAAGGGTTTCCACCTCTCTGACCCTTTCCGCACATCTACTCAAAACTTTCTGCCTTTTCCCGAAATCTCTTGGCCCCGGTGTTCGATCCCTCCATCAATAACAAACGCTTCTTTCAGTCTATCCTATCCATATCCGTCATTATTTTGTACATCTTAGTCATGTCTTCTCCAATCTCCTCTGCTCGGTGGCAAACAACCCCAGTCTGTCCAATCTCTCATCATAACTGAAACTCTTCAGCCCAGACAATATCCCATTGAATCTCCCTGCAACGTTTCCAGTGCCAACACATCATTGCTATACTGTGAATTGCAGAACTGCACACAGTAATCTAGCGAGAGCTAAATTAACTTTTTTCCTATTCTGTTACAGAATGAGGGCGTCGCTATCTCGGGAGTATTGATTGTGGTCCTTAATTGCACAGCGAGTAGTCGAGACTCAACAGTATTGCAGTGAGTCTGGAGTCACATCGAGGCCCGACCAGGTAAGAATAGCAGGTTCCTTCCTCAAAGGACGTCAGTGAACACGATGGTTTTGTTTTTTTCAACAATTGGCCATGTATTTATAGGTGTTATTAGATTCGTAATTCCAGATATGTATTGTATCCCAATTCTAACACCTGGCATGGTTGGAGTCAAACCCGGGTCCTTGGTTCATTTGCTTGGTATTTGAGTTAACAGTCCCAGTGGTAACAGTGCTCGGCCATTGCGGAAAACCCGTGAAACTAATCTTTCTGAAAGAAGTCGCTTTTCCTCGATATTGTCCTGTATCATTTTCCTGAGCTTGACCGCCCATAATCGCAAGTCCGTATCAGTAGAAGCTGCGACCTGAGGATTGGCCTCACAACAGCCGGAACCAAATGGATCAACTGATCTGCAGGTCCCGATGGTGGGGTTGGGCACGTTCACCCAGCAACAGTGACCGCAGCAGCACAGAGTGAACACTATCAATGTGAGAGTCAGTGTTAGATTCTGCTGTGCCTTAATGAAATAGGAAATGACTCCACAACCACATGATGAAAGAGCAGCGGTCCGAAAACTAGTGCTCAGTTAAATCTGTTAGACTCTAACTTGGTGTTGTGTGGTTTTTAACTTTTTACACCATAGTCCAACACCGGCATCTCTAAATTAATGTAATGGGGGTGTGGGATGAAAAGTTCAGTTAGTGATCGTAGGAGGGAGTGAAATCTCTGAGAACGGGTGGATTTGAATTCTGACATATGAAATACAGAGATGTGAACGAGCAGAATTTGAAGGGAAAAGATCATCACCTTGGAAAAAATTACCTTATCCAAACAACTGATTCTTTTATGTTTCCCAAGAGCTGGAGTAGATAAAGCAATCACTGCCGTGACTCGGATTCGAGCCGAGGTTGCTGCGGCCACAACGCAGAGTACTAACCACTATACGATCACGGCATCGCACAGAGCAGTGCGCTGACAGTGTGCAATAAGTACAGTCTCATAGGACATATTAGGCAGCGCACCAAATGCACAATATCAGTGCGAAGCGAACAGTGGCAGATATGTGGGAACTCAGAATGGACTGACCGTTTAATGTCGGTTCCTCCAGAAGCTGTGGTGATTCCATCATTAATATGCTGAAGGCTGAGATAAGTAGATTTCTCCAAAACATCGAAAATTCCGGGGACAGTGCAGGTGTTGTTGAAATGTATGCTTCAATCGTAATGCAGTTTAACATTGGCTACTTCACCAGTTTCCCCACACAAGGCAGTAACCACTGCTGCCACATAGTCCCAATTCCCAGCCCCAGAATCAGAGGAACTGAGTTGCGCAGTCGCGAAGATGTACAAAAAAGCTTTATCAGCCAGTGGGTGGTTGGAATTTGGAATATACTATCTGCATTGTTCAGAGCGACAGAAACCCTTACAACCTGAATAAATATTCAGATGTGAGTTGTGATGCCAAGACATATAAGGCTGTGGGGTAAGAATTGTGAAATGTGATTCAGTTCATTAGGCAGTTGTATTTGAGAAGTGTGGCCACAATTGGTTGAAGGGTCTCCTTTGACACTCTTGTTCTCGGTAGTATAGTAGTTAGTATCCCCGCCTGTCACAGGGCTCAATTCCCCGCTGGGGACAGTGTAAATATTTTAAAACTGTCGCTCCATTCCCAAGTGCGGGTATTGATACCTGCCCTTCTATTCTAGATGGGGCATGTCACAGGAAGGACAGTGCTGCCTGAATAAAGGTGGGGAAGGACTGCAGCTCTCAGGAAGGCTGTGTGTCAGTGAACGGCCAAACACGTGCCTTCTGCAAACTTCACCTTGTGACTGTGTTGGAATGAAAAGTATTTGACAGAGTTGTTCCGGATTGATGTGGTTACTAGAAGCAGGAAGCTGAGGAAGAAACAACGTAAACACATTCAAATATGAGTGCAGAAACATTTCCCGCAGCATGAATGAAATTGTAAAGGACAGAGTACCGTTTCGATGCTTTAATTTGGGTTCATTTAATGTGATGAGGCTGTTACCAGGGTATAAAACCATTACAAAATGACACAGCACTTACTCAGTATGATGGAACATTGTCTCAGTAATTCGCACTGGTTTTCAGAGGGAGGGTTGGGTTGATTGGCAAAGTTAAGTTGCCCTCTCGTATCCAGGGAGTGAATTATGTAAGTTAAGTGAATTAGCCATGGGTATTGTGGGGATAAGGTCAGAAATCACAGGACATCAGATTATACTCCAACAGGTTTATTTGAAATCATAAGGGGAGAGGGATTCCCCTTCTTCAGGTGAAATATATGGAAATAGGGAGGGGAGGTGGGTCTAGGTGAGATGCTCTTCAGAGAGTCGATACCGGCCCGATTGACTGAAATGCTCTTTCTGCAATGTAGGGTTCTGTGATTCCATGAATTGATAATGACAGGGTTTACTGGGGTGTAAAGCCATTAGAGAAGATGCTGATGGGGGTGTACTGAAGATGAGATTTTATTCACTTGTCTTCTTGGAAAACTGAGAACAGTTATCCTTGAACCAAGGAAGACTTAATGTTTTTTTTGCAGGTTATGAAATGTTTGGTCAGAGTAAATAGGTGGAAAATTCCATCTTTCAAGTAAGTAAACATCTAGATATCAGGTGTTCAATACCTTTAATCAAACCGTTGAAGGAGAAAGAAATGATGAGAACAGAATCGCTGTCACTCCGAGAATCTGGTTTTCAAAATATTTGGAAAGGCACTTTTGTTGACATGCAAGGAATAAATTTCACAAGGAGAGACACAGCGTGTGGGTAGGTAAAGGTGTAGGGATGGGGTGTAGTCGGTCGGACGTTGTGGGGAAACAATGTCTAAGTTAGTTGACTTTAAATGTAAAGAAATTCTTTTAATGTGCGCAGCTGAATAAGATTCGGTTCCAAAAGTCTGCATTTTGAAAGATTTGGCATAATATTCCACCTTAAGCATTGTAAATAGAAATGAGTGGATTTTTATTTATTGTGAAGGGAAGATATTACATAATGAATAGGAAGTGACCAGTTGCTTGGAGAACGACTTCCTGCTTTCATCACATGCGTTCCGGATGTGAGAACAAACACCATGATGTTTGGGCCATGTAGTACTCTGTGAAATTTGCCAAAGCAACGAGCAACAAAACTGGTGGGTTTTCTTTTGCACTTTAACCCTCTGTTTTTCTTAGCAGTATTTTCCTTAAGCTGAAATAAAGTCAGAGCAAATTTGAATACAACATTAATCGTTCCAATGAGATATATCCAATTCACTTCTGATTATTAATGAACATTGTGAGGTTTCAGCAAAATTAAAATGAAACGAACAAATCAGCGGTTCTTGCGGTTTAATCCAATTCAGGTTCAGCCAAATGAAAAAGGCCATTGAGCGACAACATCGCCTTTATTTCCCTCTCCATGGCTGCTTCTTCACGTGAGAGAGAAAGTGATGGAAGAAATTATGAGTCAACTGTACGTGTAAATATGAAAGAAAATTCTCATCCTATTTCATTCTGACTCAGTTCTGACTCAGAATGTATCAACGACAGTTATTCATTCTGACCAGCATGGCTATTTATTGGAATTTGCTGTTATTATAATTCTGGTGAAGGCAGAAGCACAATGGTGTGGTCATATGTCACCCCTCTACAAAATGTGCAGAGGGGACCGAGGGATTATGGTGGTGGGTAATTATACCACTGTGCTCCACATTCACTGGTTCGAGTCACACTCTGGTTGTTAACTTTATGTAACGCTATAGCAGTTATTCTTTGCATCTCAAACTCTGGTATACACTGGATCGAGAATCTTGTTCTTGCCCTTCACTGCACGTGAGATTCACAAATAATCGACACCACATTAAAGTCGTAATGAAGAGTGAGAGCAGCCATTCTATTCAATTGTAGATGAAATTGGTGCAATGAGAAAGAACGCTTTTTCCTTTCCGCCCTCCACTCCATCCTGTCTTTCTATGAATTATCGAAAGAAAGAAAACAAAACTACAGATCGGAAGCATAAGTTTATCCAGTGGGGTCGTTCATGAGTATTTTAACCTAACACTTCACACAAAGATCTGATCAGTATTTCGAACAGTCACTCGGAATTGGAACCACAGAAAATTTCTCCAATGAAACAAACATTTAATTCTTTCACAAATTTCTGCTGTGTGTGAATCATACAACAATCCAACATCCAGAGTGATCACTGACTTGCCAACTGTATAAGACCTAGCAACGTCCTTCAGCAATCACAGCTTCTGTACACAGCCACCTGCGCTGTGCCCAGTGTCATTTGTTGCCCCCAGGTCACAGCACATTTCTTCTTCCTGAGTTCATGAGCCTTGTTCCTGCTCTGTTTGATCTGTTCAATAAACCTTTTATGTCACTTCATCCCATCCCCTCACAATTCTGAACTTATGAATAAAATAAGGCGTTAGACGAAATGTTAAACCAAGTGGAAGTATGCTATTCAGCGCAAGGAGTCTGCACAACCATTCAACGAACTCATGATTGATCTGATTTGGAAATGTTGGTGTTGGACTCGGGTGTACAAAGTTAAAAACCTCACAACACCAGGTTATAGTCCAACAGGTTTAATTGGAAACACACTAGTTTTCAGAGCGACGCTCCTTCATCAGGTGATCACACGATGAAGGAGTGTCGCTCCGAAAGGTAGTATGTTTCCAATTAAACCTGTTGGACTATAACCTGGTGTTGTGTGATTTTTAAATTTGTACACTTAGTCCAACACCGGCATCGCCCAATCATATTTTCCCTGTCCAGTAAGTATGACCTGTCGCCCATAATTGAACATTCTAAATATTCCTACAGCTGGAGAAATCGGAGCTAAAAAGGCCAAACTAAAGCAAACATTAGACAAAATAATCAGCTCCAGAAAATTGTGGAAAGACCAGTCAAAGAGGTCACAGAGGTTCGAGAGATCCAGTCACAACCAGCCCGAGAGTTGTGCTTTGGAGAGTTTTAAGCAGACTTCCTGGCACCTTGACTTGCAGCCAGTGCCTGAGCGTTAGACACCTCGCTTGAGAATGACGACAAATGAAGGGTGTTTGCACTAAACTCATTGAATGCTTAGAATCCAGAGTTTTGGTAAAATGGTGTATAATATTTCCCAGATCATGGAAATCGGCTCAACATTATTGAAATCAAAGTACTCGTAATGGTATTCAAGACCACCTAATTACTGTTCGGTGAAAAACACTTTGTACATGCCTTATTGTTCTCAGGATGAATAATCACAGCAAACATCACAGTCTCACCAGATCCAAAGATATGTCAGAGAAATCTTATTATAATTTACACACTATATTTTTCCCAGACCCATGATGACACCTTATTTCTAATGACTGACGATACTACACGTAACATGTATCGAGATGAAGCAAGTCCTGAATATAAGATTTTTTCCTGATAGATGTCCAATCCAAAAATTATGATAAAAATTTAATTGTGGCTCATTACATTGTCAAAAGATCCCCATTAAATGTATTTATCTGTTTATTCAGAGACAACATCGAAACAAATACATTGATAAGTGCTGTTGACTGTATGCTTCTGTGAAAATAAATCTCCCTTATGACTTATTTTCTTGATAATTCTGACTCCAATGTCTATATATTGATGAGATGAAAAGTTGCATGAATTAAGTACAATGCAGAATTTGTTCTTATTATATATTATATTTCTTCAGAAGAAAAGTAGAGAAACCAAGTATAGAAATTTTGAAGATCTGAGAATTTTGAATGACAAACCATTTCTGATCAATTTTCACTGAATGTCTAATGTCTTTCCATATCATCATGCCAGAATTTGCATTCTCGGCTGATAGATTAAGAACTATCTAGTCAACATCAGAGCAAACCCATTTAGAAATATTGAATCATTTACTTTGCCAAAGAACTAAAATTAATTATCAATTCATTGTCATTCCAAAAATCACACAGTTTCGGTTTTGTAACAAACATCGTCAAATTCACATTTTAATTTAATCCAGTATTTCTTAGTGTCATTATTTTTAAAAAATGTTCTCTTATTCCAGGATAACACAAACACAAAGTAATTAATGATTCCTTATCCAACCCTTACAGGTAATATCTGTTCCCTTCCCATTTGAATGTTCACAGAAATCATTGGATTAATATTCATCCTGACATATTAAGAGAGGTCTGATTATTTTACACTCCAATAAATGCTGTTCATTTTTACACATGACGGGCAGCTATATCATTTTTAAATTTGCTATGAAATGTTTTCAAGATGAATTGTTGCTTATATCTAATATTTAAGAATCGACCAAATCGAGTATTTCTAGTTTTAAGTGTGTAGTTAAGGCTCAGTAACGTAACACATTGCATTGTACAGATACCAATGGTAGCGAATGGTGATTTTTATTTCAATACTTGAATCTTCGTTGATTTGCTATACTGGGCTGCCCCCACCTGGAATAGAATGGTCCATATTAGCTCATACAAAATGCCTGACTTTCAAAAACAGGCAGCCTGCCTTAGAACTAAAATACAAGGTGCCAGGGGGTGATAAACTAGACTGACATTCTGTTCCAGCCTTAAATTAAAAGAAAGCACTCTACCAATGGACCGAGTCCAACGCCAGGACTACAGCATTCCAGATATTTCTGCATAAGAGCATGCCGACATACAAACAAATGACCAATCCTGATCTTCATAAATGAAAGGATAATTGTCCCAATAAATGAATAAACAACAGCTGCAGGGTGCAGCCCAGTTAACTCAGTAAGCAGCTATTATGACAACAGAAGAGTTCATATGTCAGATATAGTTATTATTTTACAGTTACTCAGAACTTTAAACAAAGGTTCTAATTACAGATTCTTGAGTATAATCGGAGAAATTTGCAACATAAGTTTGATACAGATAACCAATGCTTATTAAAAACATCATAGAAAAGCATTTAGACTGAGATTTGGAGTTAGTTAGTTTTAGGAATTAACTTAACGGTATGATGTTGATTGCCCATTAATTATAAAGTCCTGACAGAAAGAGAAGCTGTATAATTTTACACAATATAACGAACTTTATAGCACAAGTCATATTTCTAATCTTATAGCAAGTAAGCTAAAATTAACTGTCTTTTCTATTTCTTTGTACATATATAATTAAGATAGTGAAAAATATAAGGAGTAGTTGGCTTTGACAAAATAAAATATAATGAATAGTAGAATTCAAAATGTCCCAACCGATAAGGTATCCCGAGAGGCCCGACGGAGTTCAGGAATAACTTTGGAATCTATGTTAATAAGACGCATGGAAAGTTCCCAATTGGAATCTGGGGATGTCTATTTGAAATCCCATCTGCGATTATGTGATTCAGTTGGGTGGCTGGATGAGGAGGGAAGGGCTGTAACCACATTGCATGTGGCCATTGTGATGGAGAAAGTCCATAAAAGTGCTGCTTTTTACTGTCCATGTTACAGTGTGTCATGGATCTCCCTTCCGTCATTGGCCTCGGGGGATGATCCCTTCATTAACTGGTTGCTGCATGAGTAAACATCTTCCACATGCCTGAGCACAGCCAGCCTCCTGAGTCCTCATTCCCTGTCAGGGGAAAACACTTCTCCAGCTGTGATGATATTTCAATTCAATACAAACATTCATTGTGTGTGAAATGATGACATTCAGAGCGATATAATTTTCAGGATAAGATTGCTTTACATTTACTTTTTTTGGTGTACAAGAAAACATTTTGATTTTATCAATTTGTTCTTTTGTTCAACCAGCACGAAGTTTTCAATTATTGTAAAGACTATAATGGGGGAAACGGGAACGAGTCTTCAACTCAAATGTCAAATGAAATGACTGTTTCCTTTTTTCAAACAAATTGCCTTCCAAAATGATTTTTATTTTCACTTCACTAGAAGAAAAATATTGCTTGGAAATGTTGACAATTCTCGTTTTCCTCCCATATTAGATGTCAGTGAACAATAATCACACAATTATGAGAATTCCTTTCTGGATGAAATGTCATTGACTCTATGTTTTGTTCACAGTAATAGTCCCTTCCATGGCCTAACTCTTTTCCTCCTAATTCTGAAATAAATGTCGAAACATTTATTGTAGTACAAACTACATCAACAAAATTGACATGACTCTTCAAGAAAACTATTGGAAGCATGTAAATCTTGCGTTGCCTGCATTTTTAAACAAAATCTTTTTTTTTCAATTGTTGCTGAATGATTTTTTCACATCATACAGCTAAAGTTTATGCTTTAATTTTCAGTTTCTTAATCTTAATGAATATCCATTCAACATGAGAGAAAAGTGTTTTCAAAAATATTAAGTCAATTTATCTGTCAGGATTCTAAAAGCAATTTTCAATTACAATAATTGCACAGCAATTTAAAATCGACTTTGTAAAAGTGCAGTGTTTTTTAAAAAACATCATTCATTATTTCTTATTGTCAATGCTACTATATTAATACCTATCTGTTCAGGCCCATGCACATACCAAACGACCAATAATATCCCTGACAAAATTCTTTGTAAATGTCTGATTTTTGCTCAGGTGAAGTTCAGAAAGCTCCAATTACTTTTCCCTGCAATATTACTCTTCATTTCTACATATTACTCAGTCTAATATCAAGATGGGATATCTCATTATTCTCAAATTCTCAAATATATATATTTTTAAATCCCTTTGTTGCTAATATAGCTTATATCTAATAATTGTGCAATCCAGTAAGGGCTACAAATGTGGAATTATGCTTCTGTGCAATAAATACTGCAAGGACATTGCAATGCACAATCTCTCAATCATTGTGAATATTGCATTTATTTTAAACTTGGAAACATTTTTGAATTTATTTGATTATAATTTACTTCGATGCTGACATTTACTGTATTTCCAATCACAGTATCAGTAGATTATTTGGAGGTATCATCGTCTATTCCAATAATCACAGTGTCTGCTATGTACTTTCATCTGGTTACTCACAGCAAAATGTATCTAACTCCACTCAATCAATATTTCTCAGAAAATGTTTGAGAATATTGCAGTCATAAAGCTGAAATATACAAAGTCATGATAGTCATTAATTTTCTCTTGTTCTGTAGATCTTAGTTAAAACAACACTGAATTGTATGCTGCAGTACTATAAATATGAGAAAAGATCAATTACTTCTCTGTAAAATAAACAAATGCCACTTGCTACTATTTATCAGTTTTTAATTACTGGTCAGTTTATGAATTGTGTGAGATTTGTTTTTAGCTTTCAAGTCATCTATTTATATTGAATATGATATTGAAATGGTGTGAAAATATAGGGTGTGTTCATTTGAAAGTACAATTTGCATACCTCTTACTTATTCCGTTAATTGCATGATGGTTTAAGAATGTTTCACTCAGCAATCCTCGTAAATATCAAAAACTGTCTGATTTTAAATCAGATCATTCGCACCCAATTATCGATCTGTTCCTAATTCATGTAAATATCTCAATTTTATCGAACCCAATGTTCACAAAAAACAATACATATAAAGCAACACAAAGACTTCCATCACCATCTGATTATTGTTCAGTAGAATAGCTTGAGTAAGTACCTGATTGCTCCTGAAACCAATGGCAACAGTAAACATTTGTTTACTATTCCATGCAACAAATGCAATTGATATCTCCTATTTCAGTTTAGTTGCTTCAAATAATGCTTCTACTTTATCACGGATATTGACTGTAATACAATCATGCAAACAACAAATGTTTTGTCATTCTAATAATCTTTAAGTTTACTTATTTTAAATTTATATGCAAGAGATATTACAAATGACAACCATTTTTGTTGTATAATTCAGCAGACCTAAATTTTGAATTTGGTAAAGTCTCCATTTTTGCAAAACGGAAGTAGTTTTCAGTTTACATAACACATTAAATGACTGTTTTTTCTTCAAATCACGTGCTGTGCAAAATGATTATTACTTTCATTTAATTGTAAGAAAATAAATGCTTTGAACATATTGATTCTTTTTTGTCTTTTCGATTCCAACATTATTCATCACTGTACAATAATGAACAATGATGAACAATTATTACAATTCCTTTGTGTACCAAATGTCATTGACTGCATCATTTGTTCATTTTCATGCTCACTTTCATTATCTACTAACTTTCTTCCAAATTCTGACACAAATGTCTGAACTCTGATCATAATATTAATCATCTAACTTAAAATAACATGTCTCCACGAGGTAACCATTTGTGTTACCTGCAGTTTTTAGGCAAGAAAGAAAAAAATTGTTCTATAATCACCGGCTCATTTTTTTCTTCAATTCATAAAGCTAGTTACTATATTCTATTCCCCAATTTAACAATTTTAATAAATATCCAATCAACATCACAGCAAAGTGTTTTTCAAATATTGAATCATCTTAAATGCTCATATAACAACATTAATTATCAAGTCATTGTCATGATAATAATTGCGCAATTATTTTAAAAACTCTTTTGAACAAGTAAAGTGAGGTTCACATTTTAATTTGACCAATTGTTTCTGAGCACCAACACTATAATATAAAACTTGATTTTCAGATCAAGTTTCCCACAATGGATCCAAGGACTTCCCATCCAACATTAATTGTGACTGTCTAATGTTTGCTTATTTGAATGATCTACATAATCACAGACTTTAAATTCACAGACTTGCAATTACTTTTCACTGCAATAATTCATGTTTGTTTGCACATATTCCTCAGTCACATAGCAAAATGAGATTTCTCATTATTTCTAAATTCATTGATCGAATTTTATATTCAGTTGTTGCTCATACCTAATAATCATTCAATCCAGTATTTGCCGTAAATGTGGAATTACGGCTCTTTACATGAATAACTAAATATATTGTAGTGTACAATCTCAATCATTATTAATATGAATTCTTATTTTACTCGCGGAAACATAGTTGAATTAATTTAAATATATTTCACTTCGATGCTAACATTTATTGCATTTCTAATCACAATAAGATTTAAGCATTTTTCATGCAACAAAATCATGTAAAATCATGCGTTTTCTTCAGTCAAATGAAAACGATTTAACATTTCTATATTGCCTCATTAAACAATGACAATGCATTTTGAATTTTTCGAAGTTGAGCATTTTGTAAAGAAGGGATGTTGTCTTCAGCTGAATAATCACATTGACTGACTAATTCACAGAATCTGCTGTTTATTCTGTTCGAGTTCCCAAGAAACCAAATTAACTAATTCTGCTGGGTTTAAATTCCTGGAAAGTATTTGATAATGTTTGAGTCTTAAGGATGAATAAGTCGATGTGATTGCACTGATTTTTTTTTATTGGAAAGAGCTTAATTCAAACATTTCAGGCACATAAACCACTATTCTGCAATGTTCCAAAGATGAAAAGCAAGTCAATTTCTTCATCAGTAAAACAAACAAATGTCATTTCTCGTTATTCATTCGTTAACTCATTCCCAAATATTGAATATTGTTGTGTCCTTTGATCATATTAATTTTCCAATCATTGCTCATTCATGATTTGTTAGTGATTTTTATTTTGCACGTCTCTCACTTACCTCTCTTCTTGCATGGGAATTAGGAATTGAGAACAGAGGATCAGTGGTTAGCACTCGTGTCTTACAGTGTTATGCACTTGGGTTTGATTCCATCCTCGGCCACATGTATGTGTAGAGTTTGTCTGTTCTGGTTTTCTCCCACAATCCAAAGAAATGCTGTTTAGGGAGATTGGCCATTCTAAGCTGCACGTTCTGTTCAGGGATGTGTAGGTTATGTGCATTAGTCAGGGGTAAATGTCCAGTAATCTGAGAGAAGAATGGTGCTGAGTGGATTATTCTTTGGAACGTCAGTGTAGACTTGTTGGGTCAAATGGCTTGTTTCCACACAATAGGGATTCGATAAACTTAGAATTGTGTTTCGCTATGCAAAACTAACAATTTTTTTAAAATGTTGCATTTAAAACTTACCTTTAAGTGTCAATTGTCAATCTTGTAAAATATCTCAATGTTACTGAAATCAATGTTCAAACAAAACACTGCACATAAAGCCACACAAAGATCTTCATGAACATCTAATTACTGTTCAGTGGAATAATCACAGTAAAAATTTATTGTCTAGGAGATCAATCACCACTATCATAGTAAGGATCTGGTTATCATTCCCTCCAATAAATGCAATCGTTGTCCTCTGGTATTTCAGTTCAGTAGTTATACCACCATACTGGTTGTTCAAAGCATGGTTATTCTTTATTATGAATGGCCAAGGGTTCTAACGGCAAGAGATGCTGTTCGATCGTATTTGTTGCATGTTCTCAAACAGGTTTACACTCTAAATATTGCAAAAAATGTGTTAATTTGGTCTTGTTCAACTGCTGATGCTAACATTTTCAGTTCATGTTCATTCAACATATTTGTAGAAAGTGAGGAAAGCTGTAGCATTGGAAAAAGGGAAGGCACATTCAAAGAGCAGGAGGATTGATCTGTTGGGCATTTGGCCATCATCATAAAATATTCCTGATGAAGGGCTCATGGCCAAAACGTCGATTCTGCTTCTCCTCGCATGCTGCCTGCCCAACTGTGCTTTTCCGGTTCTTTTGACATTAGAAATATTTGAATATTCAGAGATAATTCTAAAGGTTGCATCTGTCAATTTAATCTACTGTGCTTTCTAGTCACTCAAGTTTTCATGTTAATTGCTCACTTTTTATTCTTAAATCTGATACAAATTTCAAAAAACAGAACACATTAAAATTCACATGAATTATAAATTTGATTTCTCGACAAGAAAACCAATGGAACGCAATATAGAATTCTTGAACAGCCGACACGTTTGAATGAAAAAGCAATTTCTTCCCGTCTGTATCTCTGTTTCAATTTAATAATCCTGCAAATAGTTTATAATTGCCGGTTGACCTCTCTGAATGAGTACCAAATCAATGTCAATGTAACCAGCTGAAACATTAACAACAGATTGATAACTGGTTGTTACAGATCTTATTTGAAGTGAACAAATGTTTGGAATTTACTCGAATTCCACCAGGAAACATTCTTGAATCATAATACAAGAAATGAGATATGTGAGAGATGTGCAAACCTTATTTTTAATTAAACAAACTCCAATATTTTCAAAGTATTTCAACCTTACGGTCAAAATGAACAGGTGATGGAAAAATAAAAACAAGTTTCTGGTAATTCATAAACTGAACAACAATTCCAAATTCATTTTGATCAAAGGACAGAGTAATATTTAGATGAATCACAACGTTTAGTTACAAAGTTGGCAATTAGCTGACAGACAAGTAATAGGTGGGAGCATTTGTTAGTTTACTGAAGAAGATATCAACTTCATTTCCAATTTATAGCACGAGATAATAATGTTTAATGTGTTTCAATTGTTTGGACTTGCCCCTTTGCAACAAAAAAATCAATCTCATTACTTAGACATCATAATCTTTAATTTTGCAACAGTTTCAAATATGCTCCAGGAACTTATAAGCGACAGAATTAGATACAGGTATCCCCACTCTCCGAAAGTAAAGCATTATTATGAAACCTTACATAAGCTGAAAAGGCGTTAGTTGAAGAAGCATTAATTTATATGGGAAACAGCTCCCCTTTTTTCGTAAAAGTGAAAATCCTCTTCAGATTTCTTACAGTTAGAGAAAACAGGGACAGATGTAAGTCTTTTGTAAAAGCAACGTGGCAAACTCGAATTTCCAACACATATTTCTTGGTAATCTGATTCAAATAAGTATCAGATTTTGTGATTATTGATATAATAGATAAAAGCAGATCTAATGTTGGATTGAAAAACCATTCAATCTGTGCTTAGGTACTCTCTAATCAACATTCAGAACAGCTCTTGATATATTTCTGTTGAAGGTGTGATTTGAAACCTTCCCTCGGGTCTACTAATACAGACACTGCCACAGCTCCACAGCTCCTTTCATAATGTTCCCACTCAGGACGGGCAGGACTGCAATATTGTGTTTCATGTGGTTTCTCAAATGAAAGTAAATGAGCTGTTTCTTATTGTAATTTGAATGGGAATTAATTAGGTAGCTTCTGTGTGTAATGGACTGGAAATTAAACAATATTTTACAATAACAATAGAATAAAGGAATGATAGACTTAAATAAACAGGAATCTCATGACAATTCTTTGAAAGACAAATTGACAAAACTGCTTGATCATTGTACTTTGATTTTTAAAATACATCAGTCATTCAATGTGAATATTCAGCTGAAGACAATTCCCGTTCCTTTCAACAATGTACAACTTCCACAAATTCAAAATGAGCAGGCATTCATAAAGGAAGGAAGAAGCAGATATTAATTCTAGTTTCTTTACAGAAACATGCGATTAATTTAATTAAGTTTTATATGTGTAAAAAGGAAACTCTTACTGTGGTTCGAAATACAATAAATGTTAGCATGAAGTGAAATATAATCAGATCAATTCAATTTTTTTATCAGTTAAAATACAGTTCAATATTCAAAGTAATCGAGTGATTATACACTGCAATATCTTTACATTAATTCAATGCTGAGACATAATTCCACAGTTATACCCCTTATAGTGAAGCAAACTTGTACCAGGAGTCAGAGGGGGTAGGGGAGATCCTTAATGAGTACTTCGCTTCAGTATTCACGAGTGAGTGGGACGTTGTTCATTGTGAGGACAATGGGAAACAGGCTGATATGGTCAAACTGGTCCATGGTAAGACGGGGAATGTGCTGAATATATTGAAAAATCATGGGGGTACAGACGTGCCCTGGGCCAGAAAGGATATAATTTAGGTTGTTATGGTAAGCGAGGGAAGGAATTACTGTATTTTGGCAATGTTCTTTGCATCCCCAATGTCCACTGGAGCCATACCAGATGATTGGAGGGTTGCAAACGTTATTCCCTTATTCAACAAAGGCAATCGAGATAGTCCTGGGAATATTGATGAATCAGTCTTACACCAGTTGTGGACACATTATTGGAAAGGATTCTGATTGACAAGATTTATGATTATTTGGAAAAGCATAGATTGATTAGAGATGGTCAGCATGGCTTTGTGAGCGTCAGGTTATGCCTCACAAACCTTATTGAATTATTTGAGGATGTGACAAACATGTTTGTGAGGACAGAGCAGTGGATGTGGTGTATATGGATTTTAGCAAGGTGTTTGATAACATTCCCCATGGAAAGCTTATTCAGAAAGTAATAAGGCACAGGATACAGGGTTATCCTGATAACATGATTCAATGCTGAGACATTTGTGTCAGAGACTGCAAGGGGGTGAGTGAGAGAGAAAGAAATAAGAAAAAACAGAACGGAAAGGAAGTGTTGAGCAGAGGAGCTCCAAATGTAGTTTCTCACCCTGCCAGCATCACCATCCCTGTATGTCCTGTCCCACCAGCAGGAAATGGATGTAACTTCAATACTGGAACATGCAGAGCTATGGACTAAGGTCTGCAGAATAGGATCAATGTGATTTATTTGTCATTTCTCCAGAATATTAAACTCCAGTTGAATTTGAACATTTATTAACATCATCAGACTTGAACTCCAAATGTCAGATAAAAAATATCAGAAACGTACAGCACAGATCGCGGCCACTTGGCCCATCCTATATGTATTGCTTGTCATAGAACTACACAGGCTTTACAGCGTTCTGTACTCATCAACGAGAGCAACAATTTCAGACTGTGAACTCTGCTGTCTGTGTTGTTATAATCTGTTTTTCCAAAGTATTTGACAGCTGCATACCTTGTTTCCTGGTTTCTTTCCCAGCCCTAACTCCATTCCATGTGGCGTGGAGGGACTTCCATTTCTGCTGTTTAATCTCTCCTCCCTTCCCCCGTGTGACAGACTGTCTTTTTGTCCTTGTCTGACCCCCACCTTCATCACAACTTGTTTCATTTCTGATGTTTCCCAGGCCCCTTTAACTTGCACTGTGTCCCCTGGGTCAGTGGCACGAGTTTTGAATTATCTTCCTCCAGAGATAATTGGAAATCTTTCTGGTTGCAGTTTCCCCCAGATTTTATTTTTAAAAACAGAGCATTTGTGTCAGAGTCACATATCCGTGAGCCTTCCTCCACAATTCCCAGCATTGGGATGGAATCTGTGACCCGCCCACAGATGTGCAGGTTTGCTCTATTGGCCGTGCTCACATAGCCTGTAGTGTGCAGGTTCAGCGGGTTAGGTTAGCCATGGTAAATGTGGGGTTATGGAGGTAGGGTGGGAGAGCAGGTGATTGTAGGCTCGATGGGCCGAATAGCCTCTTTCTGCACCGACGGGATTCTGTGATTCTAACTAGTTGTGATTGTCGTCACGTTTTTCTAATGCCAGGTTCATTCAGCTCAGGTACACACGCTGCCTCTGTGTTTCTGTGGGTTCTCAATTAATCCTTTCCTTCTGTTTTACAGCAGTTTCACACTGTATGTGAGGGTGGGAATGAATTTGTAAAATACAAATACTCCAACCGAAACCCGCACAGGTCAGGAACTGTTTCTGCTGCTGGCATCACTCACAAGGAACAGAAAAATAATAAAGGATTCGTCACAAATCTTACAGGAACAGAGATTATAATTACCAGGTTAGGCTTAACAACTCAAAATATTTTTCTTAAAAAAAGAGGAGGCTGAGGGACAAACTGGCAGAAGTATGAACCTTTGGTTTTGTGGGTTCAGAGATTTGAGGTTGGAATCGTTGGGTCTGAAACATGTTTCATTGCCCCAGGTCAAAGTTGTGATCTAAATGTGTATCTTTCTTTTGTCTGTCTGAGTTAACAATCAATGTCTGAGCATCTTACCAAATCCTTGATTGAATCTGTCTCACCCCACAAACTCAGGTGCCTCACCATTCACTGGGTCACAGAGAAAGTCTGCCGTTACAATGAGAACTACCTTTGCTGTCACCTCTCCACGTAGTTCCGCCTAATCCCAACTTCCCTTCATTAAATCGCAGTTGCAGCTAGCACACCCACATGGACACGTTGAAGAGCATGACAGGGGAATGGATTGAAACCGAGAGTTCAATAGCCAAAATGAGAGAGGAAGGAGGAAATAAATGGGGTTTGTGGATCCCAGGGGATACAGACTCCGGGCTGAGTCCTTTGTGAGCATTCCCGCAGTAATGTGAGACAGCATTCCATGATGAGAGTTAAACCCGGGTGGCAGGAGAGGGAGCCACTGAACATTAGCAGGTTTGGTGCAAACACAGGAGGTTTGTTCAGTCAGTAACAGTGTGTTAGACATGGAGGTGAAGTGAGCAGTGAGGGGAAATGTTACCACAAGCTGCAGATGGACAACTTTTATTGGAACAGTGGGAGACCTTTTAGACCCACAACCCTGTTCTGCCATTCAATGGATCATGGCTGATTTGTGGCCTGACTTGCAATTATCAAAACCATCTAAATTCATCAATAAACTCCTCTGCAACAGACAAGATGAATATTGAAAAACTAACCATCTGGAAATGCAGGGAAATCAGAAACAAAAACAGACATTGCTGGAAAAAGTGGAGATTGAACCTTTGGGACTAGTGACCGGTCAGGTGACCAGCCGCAGCTGACCATTCTGCTGTTTCTGGAACACTCTCTGGAACAGGTTCTGTTGTGAGGGGAATGAGATTGTCAATAACAACGGAGAAAACAGGAGGACCTACTCAATCAGAATTAAACCCGTTTTTGTCTCACTTTTAATTCAACTGCAAAAATTATTCATTATTATTTCCGAAATAGGATAATAGACCAGAAATCAACTCTTCATGTCATTGGGTCTGGGAAACTGTGTTAATTCTGACCTGGTCCAGCCGACATGTGAATCCAGACCCTGAATAATGGGGTTGACTCTGAGCCATCTCCTGCGCAGTCAGAATGGATGACAAATGCTGCCCCAGCAAGGGATGCGTGATCCCATGAACAAACAAAATAAATCCAATGGCTGTGGTTACTTGTGAACTCGCTGGTGTTTCATCAAGCTGGATATCTGAGTGAACTGCTTCCCACACTCAGAGCAGGTGAATGGCCTCTCCCCAGTGTGTATTCTCTGGAGTACAGTGAGGCTAGATGGTGTACTGAACCCAGACCTACAGTGAGAGCACCTGAATGGTCTCACACTGGTCTCCTGTTATTGGGAAAGATGATATTCACCATCCCAGGGGATAAAGGGTAAAGATGCCTCCAACAGGGGTCTTGTGAGAATAGATCAGGACAAACTGTTCGCATGCATGAAAGAATCAATAATGAGCAGGCACCGATGTAGAGGGATTGACAAAGGAAGGACATGTGACATGAGACAAAATGTTTTCATGCAGAGAAAGTTTATGATCAGGAATGCACTGCCAAAGAGTGTGGTGGAGTCAGGTACAATGAAGAGAATCGAATTGAACAGTTACTGGAAGAGGACAAATGGGAAGGTTTATGGGGTAAAGGTAGAAGAATAGCATTCGGTGAGGTGATCCTTTGGAGAGCTGATGAGCCAATCAGCCTCCTTTTGCGCAGTAATAATTCTGTGAACATTTCATTCTGAGCCCTCTGAGGAAATATCAGAGCAGGGTATGTAAAGAGGTCAGACTGAATAACGGTCTCAGTGAACTAAAGTGTGACACAGTCACAGAGGGGTTTTGGGATGGATTGAATCAAATGTTATCAATTTTTACTGCCCACAACACTACAGCAGTTACAAACGGGAGTGATCAAGAGAGTGGGATTAGAGCAACAAATACATCTTACACATTTATACAGCTAAAGAGGATGCTGGGTAAAGATACCACAGTTAGTGCTGATTTCATTCCAGATTCACCAGCCAGGGAGCAGATCCTTCCTGTATCTGTCCTATCGAGCTCTTGAAGAATTTTGTTCGTTTGAAGTGTTTCATTTTAGATACTCCAGAGAAGACAGTTTCATGCTCTTCAATCTCTCCAGCCAGAGCAATGCTGTCATCAGAATTCAAGTCAATGGTGAATGTAAATGGCTGCTTCATGGACAGGAAATGGCAATTGAGACTGTAAGGTTACTGTATAAAATATCGTCAGTTGTATTGCCAGATTGCCAGAAGCGTGAGGGTCTATAAGAAAAAAACACAACTTACGGGCATTGAGTGTCAAAGCACTTCCTGTTGTGGGGACATCCTGTTCAGATACAATTTATTGATAACTGTTAGAATTGACCTGCACTGGCTCTGTAGAAGTGGTCAGAGCATTATAACTGTCATTGGAGCAGGTAACAAATTTCCCATTGGTTAAAACTTTTAAATGATAGAATAGGTGTAAGTTCTTCTGGTAAGTGCGCAAAGTTATTCAAAATGGTCCTAATTTACTTTCAGAAACAAGTGAGAGAAAGGCACATTACTAAGGTCATTGCATTAGTCCCAATTTAGAAATTCAGGAGAACTGGCTGGAGAGCTGGGGTTGGGAGTTGTAATAATGGTAGGGAAAACTTGGTTTACACAGAGAGAGAGAAAGACAGTGTTCCCAGATGGGAAACTCAGCTTTAACATCACTTCAACTGCAGAGTCATCCAATTCCGCAGGTCCTGATCCTTATCGAGAATATGGAAGGGGAAAACAGCATTCCCAGCCAGAGAAATCATTCCCATGTTTCGCATGTGGTCGAATATTTAACCGGTCATGTGATCTGGGAAGACACCATCATAACGGGACCAGGGCGAGGGTATGCAAATATGGGGATTATGGGAAGGAATTTACCTTCCCTCCCAATGGGACACTCACCGACACAGTCACATTGCAGAGCGACCACTCACATGCCTCATGTATGGGAAAGGGTTTACTCGATCTTACAATCTGCTGAGGCACCAGAGATAGCACAGTGGGTTTATTCCGTTCACCTGCTCAATGTGCGATAAAGGATTCATTCAAATCTCCCACCTGTGGAGACATCAGTGCATTCCCATCAAGGGCAGGCCATTCACCCTGCTCAGTGTGTGAGAAAGGATTCACTCAGTGACCTGCTGAAACACCAGCGAGCTCACTCTGGAGAAAGGTCATTCACTTGCTCCCAGTGTGGGGAGAGATTCACTCAATTGCACCACCTCCTGAGACCCCAGTGAGTCGACACAGTGGGAGAGGCCATTAAGATGGTCAGTGTGTGAGAGGGGATTCAGTGATTCATCCTGCCCCACTGAGCCCACACTGGGGAGAGGCCATTCAGATGGTCAATGTCTCTCTGGGCAGTAAGTCTCCACAACAGCAATGCAATAATAAGCAATGATCATCTGTTTTGATTTAAATTATGATCATAGCACTACTGCTTCACAGCACCACGTACAAGGTTAGAGACCAGCATTGGTCAATGTGGAGTTCCCACATTCACCCCATGACAGTGTGGGTCCCCTCCAGGTGCTCTGGTTTCCTCTCACAGTCCGAAGATGTGCAGGTTAGGTGGACCAGTCGTGCTAAATTGTCCACAGTGTCCAGGATTGTGCAGACTAGGTGGACCAGCCATGGGAAATGCAGTATTACAGGGATGGAGTGCTCTGGGCGTGATGTTCTTCAGATGGTCAGTGGGGTTTGATGGGCCAATGCTCTCCTTCCACACTGTTGGGATTCTATTCTATGATTGAGGATAAAGGCTACACAACATGGCGTCCTTGGAGAAGGAGCATGTGGTGTGTATCAATGCTCTCGATGCCTTCAGATAGAGGTGGGCACCACAGGAGATATAGTGCTTTATTTCTGCCGCTGCCCCTCCCCACAACTCTACTTTGATTTAGTCCCTTCCCACTCTGTCACTTGTAATGGTTTGCTTTGCCCGTCATGGGCCTTGTTTATAAATATTCAATTGGTTACGCGGGTGGTTTACTGCGGGTGATTAACCAAAAGGAAAATGGTGCAATGATGATTTTGATGGTGGGAAGGTTGCTGGGGTAACACTTCTGAGTAGGAGAAATAGGGGAAAAAGAATACTTCACAACTCTCAGACCGAGAACTGAAAAGCAGTTAAATCAAACCAAAGGTTCAGACAGGGAGGGAATATTTCCCTGGAATTTGAGTAACTGGAAAATGATGGTGTCCGGGAATAGACAGGATTTTGTTCTAAAGGACATTTGAAATTTTAAAAACTATTATATTCAGATACTTTCAATTCTTTTACTTTTATTTATTGTGGACTAAACTTTAACACAAGTTTTGCAATTTTTTTATGTTAAAATGTAAAATAGAGAAATAAAATCCATCAAACCATCCCTCACTGAAAACTGTTGTGGAAGTGCAATCTCCGGGAGAATCCCTGCACACTCCTTCCTACCCGGGCTCCATGGCTATATACATACCTGGGAGATAGCAGCAGGAGAAGACCATTCGGCCTTTCACTCCTGCTCCACCATTCAATGGGAAACAGCTGACCATCCAGCTCAGTCTCCTGTTCCTGCTGTGTTCCAATCCCCTTTCATGACTTGACCTCGAAGAACTATATCTAAGTCCTCCTTTGGCTTCACTGCCTTTTGTTCCAGTGGTGTTGCTCTGTTACTGTGTGGGTGTAGGCAGGGGTAATGTGATGGTGCTGCCTCCTGGAGGATACACTCAGCATCCCTCATCATCCTGCAGTAACATCAACTGGGTTTCAGCAACTAGAGATAGGAACCATTTCCAGGATATGGGCATGACTGGCTCAGCCAGCATTTATTCCCCATCTCTAGTTCCCCTGGAGAAGATGGTTGTGAGCTGCTGTCTTGAACCATTCATAGTCCATTTGGCGCAGAGAGACAGACAATGCTGTGTGGGAGAGTGTTGCAGGATTTTGGCCAAGTTATTCTCCATCTTTGGTTCTTCAAATGCTGGTTAACTTAATCACAATCTGCGCATGATTTTGAGATTTCAGTCTGCAAATCTTCACCGTCGAGCACCCTGTATGAAAGGAATATGTACAGATTAGAAATTCAGAACAGACAATTCTTGTTTCTCTGGAATATCTTTTCCCCCTTTCTTCCCCCAAAGCTGTAACCCTCCAGCCCACTTACTCTCTCCCACCATTCTGACTCTGCTGTCCCTAATGTACACCCTCCCCATTCTCATGGAGTTGCTGATAAACAGATCCATGCCACCACTTCCCGTCCCTGGTTAGACTCTGCACCCTTTCTAGATTCACATCCTTTCCCTTCAGTTGCTGCAAGTCAATAATGTAACAGCAGAATAAAACAAAAGGAAACAGAAAGGGAGATGGCAGATCCTGGACAGAAGAGGAACCTTCAGTCTGGGAGAATGGGTCAGATCCTTCTTTGTTTCCCATTGGTCGATGCCCAGTGTTATGACGAGTTGGAGATAGCCTTTGGCCCCACATGGGTGTAGTGACACTTTGACCCCCCGCCCCCCAACCGATATGTTCGTCCTCCAGCCAATCACAGTGTGAACTACTTTCCGCTAGTTACCCCAAAGCACATGCTCCAAAATCGACCCACATTCTGTACATTTACAGTGCCAGGCTTCCCGACACACGTGTGGTTCCTGCCTCAGGGATTGGGGGAGTTGTAGTCCCCATGAAGCCACTGGAGCCCTGTCTCTGGAAAGTGAATGAAAAGTGTGGGGTGGAAGGTGTTGGGTATAGGATCCCCATTCAGACACACAGGACACATGGACTGTCACTGTGTTTAACTGAGACATCTGCTTCCACAACCTGATTTCTGATGTAAAGAACACAGATTCAGCCAATTGCGGGGCGGGGAGGATAATAAGGTGTAGCAGATTTTAAGCAGAGGTGGCTGAGTGGTTAGCACTGCTGCCTCACAGCGTCAGGGACCCGGGTTGGATTTCAGACTTAGGTGACTGTGTGGAGTTTACACGTTCTCCCCATGTCTGCGTGAGTTTCCTCTGGGTGTAAAAAATGAGGTCTGCAGATGCTGGAGATCACAGCTGCAAATGTGTTGCTGGTCAAAGCACAGCAGGCCAGGCAGCATCTCAGGAATAGAGAATTCGACGTTTCGAGCATAAGCCCTTCATCAGGAATAAGAGAGAGAGCCAAGCAGGCTAAGATAAAAGGTAAGGAGGAGGGACTAGGGGGAGGGGCGATGGAGGTGGGATAGGTGGAAGGAGGTCAAGGTGAGGGTGATAGGCCGGAGTGGGGTGGGGGCGGAGAGGTCAGGAAGAGGATTGCAGGTTAGGAGGGCGGTGCTGAGTTGAGGGAACCGACTGAGACAAGGTGGGGGGAGGGGAAATGAGGAAACTGGAGAAATCTGAATTCATACCTTGTGGTTGGAGGGTTCCCAGGCGGAAGATGAGGCGCTCCTCCTCCAGCTGTCGTGTTGTTGTGTTCTGCCGGTTGAGGAGTCCAAGGACCTGCATGTCCTCGGTGGAGTGGGAGGGAGAGTTAAAGTGTTGAGACACGGGGTGATTGGGTTGGTTGGTTTGGGCGGCCTGGTGGTGTTCTCTGAAGCGTTCCGCAAGTAAGCGGCCTGTCTCACCAATATAGAGGAGGCCACATCGGGTGCAGCGGATGCAATAGATGATGTGTGTGGAGGTACAGGTGAACTTGTGGCGGATATGGAAGGATCCCTTGGGGCCTTGGAGGGAAGTGAGTGTGGAGGTGTGGGCGCAAGTTTTACATTTCCTGCGGTTGCAGGGGAAGGTGCCGGGGGTGGAGGTTGGGTTGGTGGGGGGTGTGGATCTAACGAGGGAGTCACGAAGGGAGTGGTCCTTGCGGAACGCTGATAGGGGAGGGGAGGGAAATATATCCTTGGTGGTGGGGTCCGTTTGGAGGTGGCGGAAATGGCGGCGGATGATACATTGTATGCGGAGGTTGGTGGGGTGGTAGGTGAGAACCTGTGGGGTTCTGTCTTGGTGGCGGTTGGAGGAGCGGGGCTCAAGGGCGGAGGAGCGGGAAGTGGAGGAGATGCGGTGGAGGGCATCGTCGATCACGTCTGGGGGGAATCTGCGGTCCTTGAAGAAGGAGGCCATCTGGGCTCTGCGGTGTTGGAATTGGTCCTCCTGGGAGCAGATGCGGCGGAGACGAAGGAATTGGTAATATGGGATGGCGTTTTTACAGGGGGCAGGGTGGGAGGAGGTGAGAACCCCACTGCTTCTCACCTACCACCCCACCAACCTCCGCATACAACGTATCATCCGCCGCCATTTCCGCCACCTCCAAACGGACCCCACCACCAAGGATATATTTCCCTCCCCTCCCCTATCAGCGTTCCGCAAGGACCACTCCCTTCGTGACTCCCTCGTTAGATCCACACCCCCCACCAACCCAACCTCCACCCCCGGCACCTTCCCCTGCAACCGCAGGAAATGTAAAACTTGCGCCCACACCTCCACACTCACTTCTCTCCAAGGCCCCAAGGGATCCTTCCATATCCGCCACAAGTTCACCTGTACCTCCACACACATCATCTATTGCGTCCGCTGCACCCGATGTGGCCTCCTCTATATTGGTGAGACAGGCCTCTTACTTGCGGAACGCTTCAGAGAACACCTCCGGGCCGCCCGAACCAACCAACCCAATCACCCCGTGGCTCAACACTTTAACCTTTCCTCTGGGTGCTCCAGTTTCCTCCAACCGTCCAAATATGTGCAGGTTAGGTGAATTAGCCAAACTAAATTGCCCACAGTGCCCATGCATGTGCCAGTTAAGCCATTAAACATGGGAAATGCAGGGTCACAGGGAATGGGTGGGTCTGAATGGGATGCCCATCATAGGGCTGGTGTGGACTCGATGGATGAATACCCTGTTTCTGCACTATAGGGACTCTATTCTATTCTCAGGAAGAAGAATGTACCTATCTCAATGTGTTGTGAATCTGTGGAATTTCCTATTCAACATTCGGTGGATGCCAGGACAACGAGCAGATTTAATAAAGAGATACTGATGTTGAATTTGTAATGAGATGAAGGGTGAGAGAGAGCAGGTGGGAAAATCCAGCTGTGACCGAGGTGAGCTCAATCATCATCGAAAGGCTACATTGCCTCTCCTGTGCCCAGTGCTCATCTTCTTACGGTAATAACTGGAAAGTTGAATCCAAAACTCGCCACCTTCACCAAAGGAGATTTTCGGAAAATGCAGGATAATCAGGAGGATTAGTGTTCCAAACTTAGATAGGGAGGAAGCGTGTGGGAGATAATGATTTTGCAATTTTAAACTCAGGGGAGACAGTGATTTATGGTTTTAGACTGTGTTGTACATTCACACCGTCCAGAATACTCTGTTGTGAATATCTATCCTGTACTTTATTACAAAGTTAAGGTGACTGATAATGAAAACCAAAACACCCAGGAAACATCCCCTCACCTTGTAATCTGATAAAGGACTTGTGATAAGTATGGATGAATTTAGAATACAGATGGAAAGCGGGAAGATCAAATCCAGTCTCAAGATCCTGTGCTTAAACAAAGGAGACGACAACAGGATGAGGCAGGAGTTGGCTAATGTAAACTGGAAGCAAAGAGTTTACGATGGGGCAGTTGACGGACAGTGGAGAAATATCAAAGCAGTTTTTCAAAGTGCTGAGCAAAAGTATGTATCAGAGAAGAGGAAGGACTGTAGGAAAAGGAATAATCCGCCGTGGGTGGCTCAGGAAATAAGGGAGTCTATCAAATTGTAATAGAAGGCAAACAAATTGGCAATGATTAGCGAGAAACTAGGAGATTAGAAAAACTTTAAAGATCAACAGAAAGCTAGATGGGATTGGGGATAAAAAGTGACGAGTAGCTAACCCGAGGGCAAGAATAGCAGTTGATACTGCTAGACGGGAATATGTGGCCTTTGTAATTAGATTAGTTTACTTAGTGTGGAAACGGGCCCTTCGGCCCAACAAGTCCACACCGACCCGCCGATGCGTAACGCACCAGAAACATTCTCCTACCTTTACCCCTTCACCTAACACACAGAGTCGCCAGAGGCGGGAATTGAACCCGGGTCTCTGACGCTGTGAAGCAGCAGTGCTAACCGCCCACTAGCTATTGAAGTACTTAACTGAAGAAGTCTATCATCATAGAGATAGACCTGATAAAGTTAAAAATTACGCCATGCTCGGAAAGCTTGTGCTTCCAAAAAAAAACTGTTGGACTACAATCTGGTGTTGTGAGATTTATAACTTTGTCCACCCCACTCCAACACCATCTCCTCCACATCAGAATCCTGACAGACAATCCCACTGAAACTGAAGCGTCTGTCAGGTACTGAAGTGAGCGACGGCGGGTGTGGGGGAGGGGTACGATGTGAAAACAATGTGCTGCATTGAACTAGACTTCTTAAACTGTCATTGCCATGGAGATAATCCTGATAAACAGCCTCCATTCAAAGCTACAAACTTTGCTAACATGGACTTGGCTGTGTCGCAGTAATTTTTTCCAGACACACTGACATTTGAAATATTGTCCACGGACAGAATACACACCTTTCCTTCCAGATGAAAAGGCCAATGATATTCAGATCGGCACGGATCCAGTAACCAGCAGGTCTGAACATGAAGCTCAATTTGAATTTCTCATCCACAAATCCACCCATTCAGTACCCTACAACAGAGAAAACAACTCACCACTGTTAATACAGGATGGAACTTTATAAGACAATGATAGTATTAAATTGTAGTTTCCTTGTTCCCCCCAAAGCTTTAAATCTCAGTCTCACACTTTCTCTCTCTTGTTACCTGAAGACCAAACCAATCTCCTCACTCCTTCCCTCCACACCCAGTTTTCACAATCTCTCTCCTCTCCTTGAATTCAGTCACCTAGCTCTGGTCTGCAGACTAAGAACCAAATCAATGATTCTGACTCAGAGACTCCCGGGTGTTGGTGAATCCTCCCGCCAGGTCCCAGGGTTTCCTTCCTGGTCGGAATCACATTGGGGAAAAATCAATCTGGAACCTCTCATTCATATTCCCCACCTCCACCCTCTGATGAGAACCATCCTGCGCACACTGCATCCTGCACACTGGCAAAATCCTATCTGGTTGAACTGAAATGAATCAAATTTGAACTCTAATTGCAGGCCCATCCTTGTCCGTTTCCATAACAATCCTGAATTTTCACAAAATGTCTTCTGATAACTTTCTACAAAATCCTCCCCCATTCATACTTTGACCACTCGTCAGGATACCAGGAGAGGGGCTATTCCCTGGGTCCTGTTCCCAGAGGAGGAAGATAGGGAGCTGCCAATGATAGATTAATCCCACACATCCACAGCCTCCCTCCCTGGCACTGACCCACCCTGTGGCTAATTGGCCACCACCGCGCCTGTGCACTGGCCTCCCCTCAGACAGCACACGCTCCAAATCACACAGGAGCCTGGGTGATTGACAGCAGCTGCTGCCCAATAGGGTGGAGGGGGCGGGGCTGGAGGACTGGGACATTGCGATCGTAAACAATGAATGAATGTGGAGGGACACTGGGGATGGACAGGTCAGTGAGGGACAGGAGCAGTGCAGCAGCAGGAGGGGATCCTGGACAAGCTGAGCAATGGAAGAGTCTGACAGGGGATAAACTGCAGGAAGGTTCTGTTGTGGCTCAGGCAGGGACAGCTGGGAGACAGTATGGCCGGGTGGCTTGGGCACGTTTTCTAATCAGCCTCTTCAAAGATGCTGTTACTCAACTCTGAACCCGATCCTCCTGGTCCAGAGGTAAGGACACTATCACCATTTCTTGGTGGGCTAGTGGAAAGAAGGGAAGATGTTCTCAATCTCACTCACATGGAAACTCCATGAGCTCCTCCCACTTACTGTGTACGGTGAGGATGGAGGAGACAGAGCAGATGGAAGGGGGTGAGGGATATAGGGACTGCCTTTCCAAAGGAACTCACCTGTATTGGCGATATTAACAAGACTCAACACAGTCACTAACACAAAGCTGGTGTTTGTGAACTTTATCCAGAATATTAACACCCATAACTGGGTGATGCAGACCCCAGTGTACAGAGTTAAGTCCTGGATGTTAATAACAGCTTTGTGTGTGAGACATCACATCTCATGAACTTGAGTTAGTTTTTTGAAGACGTAACAAAAAGGATTGATGAGGGCAGAGCAGTGGTCATGATCTACATAACCTTCAGTCAGGCATTTGACAAGGTTCCCGATGGAAGACTGGTTAGCAAAGTTAGATCTCATGGAATACAGGGAGAACTAGCCATTTGGATACAGATCTGGCTCAAAGGTCGAAGACAGAGGATGGTGGTTGAGGGCTGCTTTTCAGGCTGGAGGCCTGTGACTAGTGGAGTGTCACAAGGATCGGTGCTGGATCCACTACTTTTCGTCATTTATATCATTGACTTGGATGTGAACATAAGAGGTATTGTTAGTAAGTTTGCAGATGACACCAAAATTGGAGTTGGAGTGGACAGTGAAAAAGATTAGCTCAGAGTACAAGGTATCTGGATCACATGGGCAAATGGGCTGAGGAGTTCAGTTTAGAAAAAAATGTGAGGTGCTGCATTTTGGAAAAGCAAACCTTAGCAGGACTCGTACGGTTAATAGTAAGTTCCTGGGGAGTGCAGCTAAACAAAGAGACGTTGTTCCGCAGCTTCATAATTCCTTGAAAGTAAAGTCGCAGGTAGATAAGATAGTGAAGGTGGCAGTTGGTCTGTTTGCCTTTATTGGTCAGAGTGTTTAGTATAGGGGTCGGGAGGTCATCTTGTGGCTGTACAGGACATTGATTAGGCAACTTTAGGAATATTCCATGCAATTCTGGTCTTCCCATGAAAAGGATGTTCTCAAACTTGAAATGGTCAGAAAGGAATTACAAGGATGTTGCCAGGAGTTTTACCTGGCGTGTCGGAGGCTGAGGGGTGACCTTAGAGAGATTTATAAAATCACGCCGGGCATGGGTAGGTTAAATAGACAACGTTTTTACCCTGTGGTGGGGGAGTACAGACCTAGGGAATAGGGAGATGAGGGAAGGCAGGGATGGGGTGGCAAAGGGTGGGGAGACAGAGAGGCTGGCGGGATAGAGAGGGGTGGCACAGAGAAGGGGGAAAAGAGAGATGGGGAACAGACAATGGGGACAGAGGAAGCAACGGGGACAGGCGCGGGGAAGGGGCAGACAGACAGATGAGGGACAGACAGAGAGGGGGAGACGGGGGAACAAACAGACAGGGGAGACTGGCAGAGAGGGGGAAAATGGAGAGAATTTTTACAGATCAAAATTCAACCCTGTTGCTGTTTTCTCTCCATCCCCTTCAATCCCTCTGAAGGGCTCAGAACAACTGCATAGTTCCTGCAAAGTAGAGTTTCAGGGAGATCATTTGTTGACATTTGGGATGGTGACCATTATTGGTCAGGGCACTGATTAATAAATGGACTGGGTTCCATTCCACTGTCTGTGTGGTGTTCGCACATTCTCCCAGTGTGTGTCTGCGTGGTCTTCCTCTGGGTGCTCTGGTTTCCTCTCTCAATCCAAACTCTTGCAGGTAAGGTGGATTCGCTGTGGGAAATGAGAGGTTACATGGTTAGGGTGCGATGTTGTTCCGTTGATTGGTATGGTCTCATGGGCCGAATGGCCTGTTTTCACACTGTAGTGATTCTGTCACTGAGTACAGAGGTTAGGAGGACATGTTGCGGCTGTATATGGCATTGGTGAGGACAATTTTAGAATACTGCATTCAATTCTAGTCTCCCTGATTTCAGAAGGATGTTATCACAATAAACTCAACCTCAATCTCAAGTTCCTGGGAAATGTTGACGAATAAACAGACCGTTCAATGTGGGGTGATAGCTCCTTGAAAGTGGTGTTGAAGTTAGACAGGTCGGTGAAGGTGGTGTTTGTAATGCTCGCTGTTATTGGGCAGTGCACTGAGTATAGGAGTTGGGCGATCATGTTTCGGGTGTACAGTTTATTGGCTCGGCCACTTTTGGAATTTCCATACTGCTTTCAATTCCAGCCTCCCTGCTGTAGGATGGATGTTGGGAAACTTGAAAGAATTCAGAAAAGATTTACAAGGGTGCTGCCAGTATTGGAACATTAGAACCATAGGGAGAGGCTGAATAGGCTGAGGCTATTTTCCCTGGATCACTGGACGCTTGAGGTGGCATTGTAGAATTTTATAAAATTATGAGGAGCTACGATAGGGTGACTAGTCATGGTTTCTTTTTTATCCCAGGGTATGGGAATCTAAGAGTAGAGAGCATCGGTTTAACATGAGAGGGGAAAGACTACAAGGGGATTTGGAGGCTTTGGGGAAGGTGAAAACAGGTTTACCAGGATTTTGTCTGGAATGAGAGAGGTTGGAAAAACTTGGTATTCTTTCTTTGGCAAGTCAGTAGCTGCGGGGTAACCCGAGAGGCACAGAGTGAATAATGTGAATCTTTTTTCCAAGGTGGAAGTGAAAAATTCTACAGCCAGACATTTAAGAGGAGAGGGGCAGTTTAAAGGAAATGAAAACCAGAACAACTGCAGATGCTGTAAACCAGGAAGAGAAACAGAAGTTTCTGAAACAGCTCAGCAGGTCCAGCAGCATCTGTGAAGAGAAATTAGAGTTAACGTTTCTGAGGAAGGGGGACCAGTTCCAAAACATTTTTCTTCACAGATGCTGCATGACCTGCTGGGCATTTCCAACAATATCTGTGCAGGTTTAAAGGGAGACATGTCAGACAAGTTTCTTAAGCAGAAGGTGGTCAGTGACTAGAATGTACTCTCTTGGGAGATGGTAAAAGCAGAATCAATCACAACGTTTTTGAGGCATTTGGGCAGACACATAAGCAGGCACGGGGTGGCAGGGATATGGATCATGTACAGGGAGATGGAATTAGTTTGGAATGGCATCATGATCCACATAGACACGGTGGGCTGATTACTCTGGTGCTGTAACTGTTACGTTTTCCAAAGGGAAGAATGTCTTTTGAAGAAGTAACAAAGGATTGATGAGGGGAGAGCGGTGGACATGTTCTACGTGGACTTCAGTAAGGTGTTCCGCAAGGCTCCTCATGGGAGACTGGATAGCAAGGTTAGATCTCATGGAATACAGAGGAAACCACCCATTTGGATACAGAACTGACTCAAAGGGAGCAGACAGAGTGGTGGAGGGCTGCTTTGCGGACTCGAGGCCTGTGACCAGTGGTGTGTCACAACGATCGCTGTTTGATCCACTACTTTTCATTGTTTATATAAATGACTGGGATGCGAACATAGGAGGTATGGTTAGTAAGTTTGCAGATCACACCAACATTGGAGGTGTAGTGGACCGTGAAGAAGATTACCTCAGAGTACAATGGGAGCTTGATCAGATGGGCGGATGGGCTGAGGAGTGGCAGATGGAGTTTAATTTAGAAATACGTGAGGTGCTGCAGTAGGGACTTATACACTTAACGATAAGGTCCTCGGGAGTATTGCTGAACAAAGACACCTTGGAGTGCAGATTCATAGCTTCTTGAAAGTGGAGTCGCAGGTAGATAGAATAGTGAAGGCAGCGTTTGGTATGATTTCCTTTATTGGTCAGAGCATTGAGTACAGGAGTTAGGAGATCATATTGCGGCTGCATGGTACATTGCTTAGGCCACTGTTGGAATAATCCATACAATTCTGGTTTCCATCCTATCAAAACAATATTGTGAAACTTGAAAGGGGTCAGAAAAGAATTTCAAGGATGTTGCCAGGACTGGAGGATTTGAGCTCCCGGGAGACGTTGAGTAGGCTGTGTTCCCTGGAGCATCAGAGACTGATGGGTGACCATATCAAGGTTTGCAAAATCATGAGGGGCATGGAAAGGGGAAATACACAAGTTCAGATGGTTGGCATAGTCTCATGGGCTGAATGGTCTGCTTCCACACTGTAGGTATTTGGTCACTGAGTGTAGGAGTTAGCTACAGTTGTGGCTGTACTGGGCATTGGTTAGGCCAGTTTTAGAATACAACATTCATTTCTAATCTCCCTGATTTCAGAAAAATGTTACCACAATAGGACTCAACCTCATCATGACAAGTTCCTGGGAAGTGTGCACAAACAAATACACTGTGCAGTGAGTTGATAATTCCTTGTAAGTAGACAGGTCGGTGAAGGTGGTGTTTGGTATGCGAGCTGTTATTGGGCAGTGCATTGAGTATAGGAGTTGGGAGATCATGGTTTGGTTGTACAGTATATTAGCTCAGCCACTTTTGGAATCCCCAGACTGCTTTCCATTCTGGTCTCCCTGCTACACAAAAGATGTTGGGAAACCTGAACAAGTTGAGCCAAGATTTACAAGGGTGTTCCCAGTATTGGAACATTTGAACAATAGGGAGGGGCTTGAGGCTATTTTCTCTGGAGCAGGAGATGCTATGGGATGGCTTTATACAAATTTATAAAGTTGTGAGGAGCAACAACAGGGTGACTAGTCAGTTTCTCTATTCCCAGGATAGGGGAGTCCAAAAGCAGAGGGCATAGATTTAACGTGAGAGGGGAAAGACTTCAAGGGGACCGTAGGGACAACTTGCTTGGTACATGTATAAATGAGCTGGTTGGCATGGACGATTAGGACAGAGGGTCTGTTTCCATTCTGTACATCTCTGTGACTGTTTTACAAAACTTGAGGAGGGTTTCAGAAAATATCTGCAAGGTTATTGTTAGGACTGTGGAGTTAAAGGGAAAGGCTGAATAAGCTGGGGCTTTTTCCCCAGAGCGTCAGAGACTGAGGGGTTACCTTACGGAGAAGCACAGACAGCGTGAATAGCCAAGGTCTTTGTTTCCACCCAGTGTCGGGGAGTTCAAAACTACAGGGCATTGGGTTTTAGTTGACTGGGGAAAGGTTTCAAATGGACCTGAGGGCCAAACGGTTCACTCAGAGGTTGGTGAGCGTATGGAATGAGATGCTATAGGAATGATGAACACAGGCCAAATTAAATTTAAAAGGCGTCTGGAGGGGTACATGTATAGAAAGTGTTCATGTGTGATATAGGCCAATTCTCCCAAATGGAGCTGGATCAGGTTAGGATATCTGGTCGACATGGACGAGTTGGACTGAAGGGCCTGTTTCCGTGCTGGATAACTCTCTGACTCGAAGTGCCTCAGCAAAATGGTGGAAATCCACAATAAAAACAAAAACTGCTGGAGATCCTCAGCGGGTCAGGCAGCATCTGAAATGGTGACAGATGCAGGAAACATTGCAGCCTTGAAGTAGTGTTGGGATGATCACACCAAGCACTACAATATCGATTACACGCTGAGTGCCAGAACGTGGGACGTGAATAAATAGGTGTTTGATGACCAGCATGAATACGATGGGGTTGGAAAGCTGACGTTCTAGGTCAGGACTATTCATCAGGATTGACAAAGGGTCCCGACCCAAAACACCAACTTTCCTGCTCCTCTGATACTGCCTGACCTGCTGCACTTCCCCAGGTCCACATTGTATAGACTCTGACTTCCACAAATGCCCACATCTTATCCATCCTGGTCATTGTGTTCAGGTCAGGCAGCATCAGTAGTGCTTGGTGTGAACATCTCAACACTTCTTCAAGTGCACTATCTACCTGCGCCTCTACTTTCGAGGAATTATGAATCTGCACTTCAAGGTCTCTCTGTTCAGTAACACTCCCCAGGACCTGACCATGATGTGTATCAGTCCTGCTAAGATTTGCTTTTCCAAAACGCAGCACCTTGCATTTATCTAAATTAAACTCCATCTGCCACTCCTCAGCACATTTGCCCATCTGATCAAGATCCCATTGTAATCCGAGGTAACATTCTCCATTGTCCGCTACGCCTTCAATTTTGGTTTCATCTGCCAACTTACGAACTATGCCCCATATGTTCACATCCAAATCATTGATATAAATGACAAAAAGCAGAGGGTCCAGCACCGATCCTTGTGGCACTACACTGATCACAGGCCTCCAGTGCAAATAACAATGTTCCACCACCACCCTCTGTCTTCTAACTTTCAGCCTGTTCTGTATCCAAATGGTTAGTTCTCCCTGTATTCTGTGAGACCTAACCTTGCTAACCAGTCTCCCATGGGGAACCTTGTCGAACGCCTTACTGAAGTCCATAGAGATCACATCTACCGCTCTGCCCTCATCAATCCTCTTTGTTACTTCCTCAAAAACAGCTCAATCAAGTACATGACATGATTTCCCACGCACAAAGTCATGCTGACTATCCCTAATCATAGGACATAGACAAGTACAGCACAGAACAGGCCCTTACGTCCATGATGTTATACCGAGATTTAATCCTAATGTAAAACATAGTAACTTAACCTACGCACCCCTCAACTCATTGCTATCCATATGCACGTCTGGCAGTCACATAAATGTCCCCAATGACTTCGCTTCCACCACCAACGCTGATAACGCATTCCATGCATTCAGAACTCTCTTTGAAAAAAAAACCTACCTCGAACGCGTCCTTTATACCCTCCTCCTAATATCTTCATAGTATGACTTCTCAAACAAGTCAATCCTGCCTGGGGTAAAGTCTCTGTACACCTCTATCAGGTGTCCTCTCTTCCTCTTTCTCTCCACAGAGAAAAGTCCGAGCCTATTCAAACTTTCTTCATACAGGAAGCCCTCTAGCCAAGGAAGCATGCTAGTAAACCTTGTTTGCACCCTCTCCAAAGCCTCTGTACATTTCCTATAGTAACGAGACAAGGACTGGACACAAAATTCCAAGTGTGGCCTCACCAGGGACTTGTAGAGCTGTAGAAAAACCTCACGGCTCTTAAACTCTATCCCCCTGTTCACGAAAGCCAAAAAAAGCATCTGCTTTGTTAACAACCCTGTCCACTTGGTTGGCAACTTTGAGGGATTTATGTACTTGCACACCCAGATCCCTCTGTTCCTCCACACTGCCAAGAATCCTGTCTTTAGTCCTGTATTCAGCATTCAAGTTCGCATTTATCCAGGTTGAACTCCATCTGCCATTTCTCAGCCCAGCTCTGCACCCTGTCTATGTCACGCTGCAGCCAGCAGTAGCCCTCTATATTATCGACGACACTTCCAATCTTTGTGTCATCGGCAAATTTACTAACCCAGCCATCAACCTCCTCATCCAAGTCATTTATAAAGACTACAGAGGCCCAAGAACAGAGCTCTGCGAGAACCCACTCAACACTGTCCTCCATACAGAATACTTTCCATCTGCAACCACTCTCTGCCTTCTGTCAGCCAGCCAATTCTGAATCCGGATAGCCAAATCTCCCTGTGTCCCATACTTCCTGACTTTATGGATGAGCCTGCCATGGGGTTCCTTAACAAATGCCTTGCTGAAATCCATTTATAACACATCCACTGCTCTGCAGTCGTCGACCTGTCTTGACACCTCCTCAAAGAACTCAATAATCACACTATGCTTTGACAAATTGTCATAAATCCTGTCCCTCAGAATTATTTCCACAACTTTGCTGACAACAGATGTAAAACGGACTGGTCTGTAATTGCCACCAATTTCCCTATTTCGCTTCTTGAAAAGAGGAACAACATTCGCCTCCTTCTAATTCTCTGTTCCGACTCCTGTAGAGAGGGAGGAGGCAAATATCCTCGCCAGCGGCTTAGCAACCTCCTTTCTCGCTTCCTGGAGCAGCCGAGGATAAATCTGGTCTGGCCATGGGGACTTATCAATCTTAATGTTTTCCAAAATTTCCAGCACAATTTCATCAATCTTGATCTGTCCTTGTTTTTCTAAATACATGTAAATCCTGGCCCTCAGGGTTCCCTCCAACAACTTGTCTAGCACCGACGTCAGGGTCACGCGTCTGTAGTTCCTGGGCTTGTCCAAACCGCCTCCTTTAAACAGTAGCACCACATTAACCAACCCCCAGTCTCCTGGCACCTCAGCTGTGACTATCGATGATACAAAAATCTCAGCAAGGGGCCCAGCAATCACTTGCCTAGCTTCCTACAGAATTTTAGGGTACACCCGATCAGATCCTGGGGATTTATCCACCTTTATGCGTTTCAAGGTATCCAGTACCACCTTTTGTGTTATATGGACATTTTTCAAGATGTCACCATCTATTTCCCGACATTCCATAACTCCTATGTCCTTCTCCACAGTAAAAACTGATGCCAAATACTCATTTTGTCTCTCTCCCTCCAACCCCATCCTTAACCCTATTCGTCAAAGCTGTGTCCTGTCCCCTATTTGCCCTCCTGATTTCCCTCTTCAGTATACTCCTACTGCCTTTGTACTCGAAGGATGTTTTGGATTGGAATAAATGCAAAATATTACATCTTGATTAAAAAAAAGGCAGGATTTACACTCATTAAAAGTCAGGCCACGAGAAGTGATATAGAACAAAGAGACCTTGGCAATCAGATTTTTGAAGTATGTGTCACATGTAGACAGGGTGGTTTAAAGGTGTTTAGCACATTTATCTTCATTGCTCAGACCTCAGAGTATAAGAGTTGGGACGGGATGTTGAGGTTGTACAGGATGTTGGGGAGGCCTCTACTGGAATACTGTGCGCAGTTCTGGTTGTGCTGTCATGGGAAGGATATTATTAAACTGGAGCGGGTTCAGAAGAGTTTTACCAGTCGGTTAATGGGAATGGATGGTTTGAATTTTAAGCAGAGTCTGGATAAGCTGGGACTTCTTTCCCTGGAGCGTAGGAGGCTGAGGGGTGACCTTATTAGAGGTTTATAAAATCCTGAAGACTATCAGTAATGTGAACAACAGGTGCCCTTTCCAGGAGGGGTTGCGATTCATACATTTTAAAGTGAGAGGAGGAAAGCTTTAAAACGACGTTTGGGATTTTATTTTATTGTTTTTGCATAGAGAGTGGTTCACGTGTGGAATATACTTGCAGAGGACGTGGAAGCTGTGAATGCAATTAGAATTTCAGGGTGGCACAGTGGCTCAATGGCTAGCAGGGCTGCCTCACCGCACCAGGGACACAGGTTCAATTCCTGCATTGGGTGGCTGTCCATGTGGAGTTTGGGTATTCCTCCCCATGTCAGCGTGGGTTCCTCCAGGTGCTCCCCTTTCTTCCCACAAACCACAGATATACAGGGTAGGTGAACTGGCCGTGCTCAATTGCCCATAGTGTTCAGGGATGATTAGGTTTAGTGAATTAGTAAGGGGTAAAGTAAAAAAGGTAGGGGAATGGGATTCTAAGAGGAAAAATCATTTGGACCTGTATATCGATAGGGAATGCTAGGATGGATTTGGACCAAGTGGAGGCAGACGTGATTAGTTCAGTCCAAAATTATGGTCAACACGGACTGGTTGGACCACAGGGTCTGTGTCAGTGCTGTATAACTTTATGACTCTAACCCTCTGTAAATTCCTGTGTGCTCGGAACTCTCCCTGTCAATGCCACCTCATCCAGCCTTACAACTCTTCCATATCTCAATAATTCCTATCCAGACTCAAAATCCAAAACTTTCGATCATAAATATTTATCTCTGTAACATCCTCCATCCTCAGAATACTTTCCAACTTTCATGTCCTCCAGATTCATTATCCTCCCTATCTCTAATCCCCTCCCCCTCTCAAAATTTTGAGATATGTGCCTTTCTTTATTTCCTGCCTCCAGGACACCAAATTTTTATTGCTCACCTGATGATGGCCCTTTCTGATTCCTGAGCTGTAATTCGGAATTTCATCTTAAAACTCTCCGTCTCACTTACCTCCCAAAAACATCGACCAACCATGGGTGATCTATTCTAGTATCACCTTCTCTGACCTGATGTACAATGGAGCCTGTCATATTCCTATAATAAATATCTCAGCTGTATACAGAACAGAAAGAGACTCTGGTGATCCATCTGTGAGAAAGAAAACTACCACCGAACTATCCTGATCTATTTTCCAGGACTTGTGGAAAAGTCTCCTCTTTATGGCATCGCAAGTGCACACAAAATACATCTGAAATGTTTTCGGGATTTGTGTCTCCCACTCTGACAGACAGTGAGGTTTAGTGCAACTCTTGCTCTATGATGCCATCACCCACAGGAACACAGAGCAGCTGGGTCTGTGCAAACTAGAGGTCGCCCACACATTGGGAAGGATGGCAGGGTCCCTGTGAGGGAGCACAGGATATTTACCAGGATGGTTCAAGGCATGGGGGATTTTATTTGCAGGGCCATGGGTGTTAATTGTACATATCAATGATACCCATCTACAATAGATGGACTCTCCTTTCTAACCTCTCCTGTTGCCTACGCTGAGTAAACTTCAGGTTAAACCCACCACCAGTCATGTCTCCCTAATGAGAGAGCAGTCCTACGGTCTGGGAGGACAATGCTGCCTTTACCTTTTACACAGTGATGCCACTGTACCCCGGGGGTGGGGAGAGTGAATGCTGAAGGTAGGGGATGGGACACCACTCAGGCACAGTGCTTTGTCCTGGAGGATGTTCACTTTCTTTAATATTGTTGGTGTCTGCACTGACGCAGGCAAGTGGAGAATGTTCCAACACAATCTTGATGTGTGCCTTATAGAGAGCAAACAGACATTGGGGAATCAGGGGTTTGGGGAAACTGAGATTGTTCTCCTTGTAACATAGGAAATTGTGGCTGCACTGTGACAGAGGGGTTTACAGAAATTATACATTAGAATAATCAACCTTACACTCCTCAGCTCATCATAAACTGTTGACAAGACATATATGAAAGACTTGGGGGAGATCTATTGACAGGATGGTTTGATTCAAAGGAGAACTTTTATGCATCAAATAGGAGTGAGCTGGAACACAATGCTCACAACTAAATGCAAATATCCATATCCTGATGAATTGAGTAATTCTGTCAGAGTGTGGTGTTACAATGACTGAGGTTACCAACTGAATGTCCACCTGTAATACAAGTTTATAAAATCCGTCACTGTCAGATCAGGTTAGAAACTCGCACCATCCCCTCCTCCTGGCCCAGGATGACTGGACACATTACCCCTTGTGGAGGTCAGCAGTCAGTTCAGGGGGAAATGTATGTGGGTTTCTATCAGTTTCCATCTTGGGACTTCATGTGACGAAACAGGGCAGATCTTTGACACATGGGAGAGAATTTTCCAAGTGTTAGTCAGATGTGGAGAGCAGGATTTGCTGCTTCTTCTTTCCTTTTGTGCTGCCGCTGTGCCTCATCAATAAGACATGGGGGGGGGGTGGCGGGGGTGAAAGGCTCATGCAGCTTGATGGGCAAGTTGTCACCATTCTGACCAAATAGGCAGTAAGCTCCTCCCAGTCATTTCATAGAGTATCTCGTAAAAGACAGGAACTCTGCATGCTTCCCACTGCCCAGTGTTCCCAGGAAAGGTTTAGAAGAACGATGGGCAAAATCTCCTAGGAAAGGCACAACAGTAAAGTTCCAGAAGGATTATCAACAGTTTACACAGAGGGATTCATTGGAGAAGTGGACAAGTTGGCAAATGGAGCATCACTTGGGAAAATGTGAAGTTGTTCATTTTGGAGGAGATAATAAAAAGAACAGAGGACTATTTAATTGGTGGAAACTGTAGAAAGCTGCACCACAAAGGGTCCAAGGGGTAAACATGCAGGAAACAAAGCAAGCTAGCACAAAGTTACACCAGGTCATCAGGAAGTGGAATGGAATATTGCTCCTGATTTCAAGGGATTTGCAGTATAAGAGTTTGATGTATATACCTGAGAGCAACTTTATACAGTGCGAGTGAGACCACATCTGAAGTAATGAGAGAAGTTTTGCTCCCTTTATTTAAGGTAATACATCACTTCATCAGAGGCATTCAGAGAAGATTGACTGGGATGATCCTTGGTTTGAAGGGATTTTTTTTAAGAAAAGGCTGAAGAAGTCGGGACTCTACTCACTCGATTTGGGAAGAATGACAAGTGAACTCTTTCAAACATATCGGCTTCCGAAGGGGTTTGACAAGGTAAAGACTGACAGGATGTATCCTAGCATGAGGGAACGTAGAACCAGACTCTGGGTCAGTCGCAGAATCAAGGGTTCTGTTTTAGTTTTGTCAACTTTAATGCAATACAAACACGGGTAAGGGGTTTCAGTAGCAATGGAGCTGGGGCGAGGGGGAGACAAGCAACATTTTACAGATTGGAATTCCTGGTGTTTGTGATTGTGCAGATGTCTGATCAGAAGGTCACCTTGGGGTCAGAATAGGAGAGCAATATTGTGAAGGGTGTAGTTCTGCCTCAGTTCCCAGTGAGAGAGAGGGGCTCAGAAGTTAGGGAAAGGAATTTGTAACAGCAACTGAAGGCAATGGGTTTAACCATTGCAATGTTTCATTGGAGGAAATTGCAGCTAATCGAGTAGTGGGAGTGTGGCGAGCAGTTTGATAACAGAATAACAGTGGAGCAATGGAGAGAGATGATGGGGAGGGAGAGCTGGACATTGTCAGTGTACATGTGAAACCTAACAGTGCCTTTGGACGATATCATCTCCTGGCAGTATGTAGGTGAGAAACTGGAGGGACCAAGGATAGATCCTTGAGGGACACCAAATACAAGGACTTCAGAAAGGAAAGGGAGAGTGGAGATGGAGAAGGATTTTCCAACAACCTTGAAGTAAAATATTACTTAGTAGCAGAATGGGTGAGCAGGACATAACCAGAAAAGACAGACAGAACAAGGAACGATATCTGTGAATTGGTGAGGGTGATTGATGAGGAAGAGGAGCCTGACTCCAAAATTGTTATTTCTACATTTGTGAGATCACCCAACCCCACCCTAGTCTCAGCTAATTGACTGAAATACTTGTCCATCCCTGAGTTATCTCCAGACTTCATTATCCAAACACACTCCTGGCCAGTCTTCCACATTCAACTTACATATAATCTCAAGAATATCTAAAACTCTACTGCCCAAGTGCTCACTTGCTCTAAAACTTGTTGATCCAACAAAGGGCTCCCATTTACAAGCAACTTAAAATTCTCACTCTTGATGTAATTCCTGGCTGTGAACATCCCTGTCTCCCTGCACCACACAACCTGTGAGACCTCAACAACTCATTTTCTTTCAGACTCCCAACGATGCATTTATTCATTGCTTCACCGGATTGGCTGTTTCTAGTGTTGTCAAGGCAACATGGTCTGGAATTCCTATCCTAACCCTTTCATATCTGTTTTTCTCCTTTAAGGTATTCCCGAAAACCTGCTTATTTGGCAATTCTTTTGATCACCTGACCTAATATACCCATCTGTTGCCTAATGTCAGAAATTATCAATAGCATTTCTGTAAAATTATAAAAATGATAAAAAATACAAACTTGTTGATTTGCACATACATTTTCAACTTTTCTCTGTCGCTGCGTGACTAATCTGTAACATCTCTTACCCAACCACATTGTGGGAGCACCTGCACCGCACAAACTGCAGCTGTACAAGGATGTCAAACATCACCCTCTCCCCAGGCAATGGGGCTTTGGCATTAATCACTGGGATCTGTGGAAGGAGAAACACACAGTTGATATTTCAGGGAGTGATAAATGCATTACAGGGAATGAAAATGTTGCAGATTTCGATGGTCAGAAATGGAAGGAAAATGGACTCTGTTGTAAAAAGGAATTATTCACTGGCAAAGTGATTGTGGAAAATACAGTCCGTTTAGAGAGCAGCACGTTGTCAGGGGTTGGGCAGCAGATGAAAATTAACTTACAAAAGGTCTGTGAAAGTAACAGGAAAACACTGAACAACCCAAACACCCTGTTTCCCAAGACTTTAACTCCCCTTCCCGCGCCACCAAGGACATGCAGGTCCTGGGCCACCTCCACCGCCAAATCCCAGGCATCTGATGCCTGGAGGAAGAACATCTCATCTTCTGTGTTCGGATCCTCCAACCACATGGGATCAATGTGGATTTCAACAGTTTCCTCATTTCCACTCCCCCCACATTATCCCAGATCCAGCCTTCCAACTCGGCACCACCTTCTTGTCCATCTTCCTTCCCACCGATTGGCTGCTGCTTGACAGGCTGTGCTTTTCCAGCATCACACTCTGACATTGAAAACACCCTGACTCTGACACTCTGTAAATCCTGCCCTATCACTCCCTGCCAGGCAAAGCTGTGCATGTGTCCCCCTGCAGCTTGTCCCTTCACAAAGTTGGCTGCCACACTCATGTCCCATGAATCACTGTCCCCAATAAAGGTGGCGGCGCTCACTCACACCATTCACCATCTGAAGCATTTTCCCATTTGCCACAAACACGGTCTTGGGATTTTCAAATTTGTGTTTTCCGATGTGCACTACGTTCTGTAAAACGTCTCAGCCCATTCCATTAAAATTTCCTTCTCTTCCTGGTCAATATGTCTTTCCTTAACCCTGCCCTGCACCTTCACACATTTCCAATGCCTTGGTCACAACAACACTGTGCTGCCAGTGAAGCTTATCACGTGGTTGCTTATAGCCACGCCCCTCATTCACTCCGATTGGTTGGAGGACCGACAGGCACTGCCTGGTCTTCCAGTTCCATCCCCATCTTCTTATAAGAGGTATAAGAGTGAGGGTTCATTCCTGTTTCTCCTGATGTCAGACATTAACAACAACTACCTGCATTTTATGGAGCCTTTCGCACTGACAATTCTCCGAAAGTGGTTCACGAATGCAGGAAACAGTGATTAAAGAGAACAACTTTAAGATACATATTTAACGAGGTCAGAGGGGGTTAGGAAAGATATTCAAGAGATTTTTTTTTAGATTAGATTACTTACAGTGTGGAAACAGGCCCCTTTGGCCCAACAAGCTCACACCAACCCTCTAACGTGCAACCCACCCAGACCCAATCCCCTACATCTAACACTACGGGCAATTTAGCATGGCCAATTCACCTAAGCTGCACACTTTTGGACTGTGGGAGGAAACCGGAGCACCCGAATGAAACCCACACAGACACGGGGAGAATGTGCAAACTCCACACAGACAGTTGCCTGAAGTGGGAATTGAACCCGCGTCTCTGACGCTGTGATGTAACAGTGCTAACCACTGTGCCACCCATCTGCAGCTCCAATCGTGGAGTGATGTATGTGGGGAACAGCTTACAACGGAGACAGTTAGTGGCTAACCATAGCTTAACAACCCCATGTCCTAGCCCCCTACCCCACACACTAGGCCTTGTTCTCACAGCCTGTCATTACACACTACCTATGGTTTGCCACTAATAGTCTCCATTAACAGCTAGTCACCCTCCCCCAGCCAGATCGTTATCTGCTCCTTTATCCAATCGTTCTTCTCGCTCTATCCCTCCCTATCCTTTACTCCTTACATCCTCCCCTATACCCTACCTTCTGCATATAAACCAACATTTGTTCTCACAGTAACATCAGCTGTGAGGAAGGGACACCGGATCTGAAACGTTAGCTCTGATTTCTCGTCACAGATGCTGCCAGACCTGCTGAGCTTCTCCAGACCCTCCTGGTTGTTGTTTCTGATTTACAGCATCGGCAGTTCTTTTGGTTTTAATTTACCGGGAGTTTGTAATTCAGGTCCAACAGCCTCTGTCCCAGTCTCTGCTGTCTCTCCCACCCCACCCAGCGACACTGCATCTGCACAGCTCATGGACAGGTGTCATCTTGCTGGCCACACCCCTCATTCACTCCCATTGGCTGCAGGACCACACAGAATCTCCTCCCATTGGTCTGGAGCTGCCATCAATCAAGCCATCCCCCATTGTGAGGTGAGTGGTGGGCTCCTCCCTCTCTCTGCCTTGGGATGAGATTCATACTTAACAGTGAATAGGGCAGTATCACAGAGCACAGGGGCTGGGGGCTATTCAGCCCATTGAGGCTGTACGCTCTCCCTCTGGAGATGCTGCAAATCCGTCCCAACTCCCCTCGCATTCACCCACAGCCTCCCAATTTTTCCGTTGAAAAATACCTGCTGAATCTGTGTCCACCCGCTGTTCAGACTGTTCCAGATGCTCAGAATGTACTCAGTAAAATATAGGTCACATATTCACATTATTTTCCATTTAACGTAAAGTAGTTACTAATATTGTGACATTGTTAACAATTCCCCTCTCTCTGCAAATTAAAATATCCTAGAAACAAATTTGCACCTGGTCTGAATCACTGCTTAATCTTCTCAGATCCAAGAATTATCTGTGCTGAGATGTACAGCCCAGAAACAATGGACCAATTTGCCCATGCCAACTAGGAATCCTAAACTAACGGAGTCCCACTTGCCAGCTATTGGTCTGAATTCTTCAAAACCCTTCCTAATCACGTACACAATCGGATACTTTTTAAATGCTGTAATTGTATCAGTCTCCACTACTTCATCTGGCAGCTCATTCCATTCACACACCACACTCACCTTGAAAACGTTGCCCCTTTGATCCCTTTTATATCTTTGCCCTCTCAACTTAAACCCACGTGGTCTTGTTTTGAACTCACCTAACCTGGGGGAAAAAAAAGCCCCCAGCTGTTCACCATATCCACGCCCCTCGTGATTTTATAAATCTCCCAACCGTCACCTCTCAGTCTTCGATTCTTAAGGGAAATTAACCCCAGCCTATTTAGCCTCTCCGTGTAGCCCAAATCCTCCAGCTGTAGCAAATCTTTGTAAATCTTGTCTGAACCATTTCAAGTTTCACAACATCCTTCTCAGAACAGGAAAATTCGAACTGAAAACGGAATTCCTGAAATGGCTTTATCACAGAACAAAGAACATAGAAAGATACAGCGCAGTACAGGCCCTTTGGCCCTCGATGTTGCGCCGACCCAAGCCCACCTACCCTACACAAGCCCACTATCCTCCATTTGCCTATCCAATGCCCTTTTAAATGGCCATAAAAAGGAAGAGTCCACCCCTGCTACTGGCAGGGCATTCCATGAACTCACGACTCGCTGAGTAAAGAATCTACCCCTAACATCTGTCCTACACATTAATTTACAGCTATGCCCCCTCGTAATAGCTGACTCCATACGTGGAAAAAGGTTCTCATTGTCAAATGTCCTATCCAGCCACAATATGACGTACCAGCTTCCGTATTCAATGCATTGACCAATAAATATAAGCATACCAAACACCACCTTCACTACCTGCCGACTTGCGACTCTACATTCAAGGAACAATGTACCTCTTTTTTCAGCAACACTCCCCAGGAACATACCATTAAATACATTAAGTCCTGTCCTGATTTGCCTTACCAAAATGTAGCAGCTCACATTTGTCTAAATTGAACTCCATCTGCCATTCCTCACTCGAATGGCCCATCTGATCAAGATCCTGTTGTATTCTAAATTAACCTTCTTCACTGTCCACTCCACCTACAATTTTGTATTTTCTGCAAACCTACCTCATATATTCACATCAAAGTCATTTATTTAAGGACCCAATATCCATTCCGGCGGCACACTGCTTTTCAGAGACTTCCAGTCCATAACGCAACCCCTCATCACCACCCACTGTCTCCTCCCTTCAAGCCTGTTTTGTATCTAAATAGATAGTTCTCCCTGCATTCCATGTTATCTAACCTTGCTAACCAGTCTGCTCTGTGGAACCTTGTTCAATGCCGATATAGACAATGTCCACAGTCTGTCTTCATCAATCTTCCTATCACTTCTTCAAAAAAAAACTCAATCAGGTTACAGCGACAATTTCCCACGCACAAAGCCATGCTGACTCTCTAATCATTCCTTGTCTTTCCAAATACATGTAAATCCTGTCCCTCACAATCCCTTCCAACAACTTGCCTGCCACTGACTTCAGGCACACTGTTCTCTTGTTCCTTGGCCATTTGTTACCACCTTTATTCAAAAAAAAGAATGACACCCGTCTTCCAGCACCTCACCTGTCACGGACGATAATACCAATATGTCAGGGAGGGGCCCAGCAATCACTTCCCGAGCTTCCCACAAATTTCTGGAATACACCTGATCAGGTCCCAAGACTTTATCCACCTTGATGCAATTTAAGACATCCTGAAACTCCTCCTCTGTAACAGACACTTTTCAAGTTATCACTATTCATTTCTCCAAACTCTCTAGCTTCCATATCCTTCTCCAGTGAAAAAAAAGACATGGAACATTAGAGGTGCGAGGTAGGAGCGAAGGACTTCTGGGAAGGTGAGTCTAACTCAGTAGCTGATAGCTCAGTCTGACCTACTCTATCTCGGTCCTCAAGGACATAACTCTTCAAATGGGGTTTGCAGCAGGTGGTGAGGGAACCAGCAAGAGAGAAAAATATACTACATCTTATCGTTACGAATCTACCAGCTGCAAATGCATCTGTCCATGACAGTATCGGTAAGAGCGACCATCCCACAGTCCTTTTGGAGACAAAGCCTCGCCATAAAGTTGAGAAAAACCTCCCTTGTGTTGAGTGCTACTATCATCGTGCTAAATGGGACAGATGTAGGAACGCAAACTGGATCTCTCTGAGGCACTGTGGGATAACAACAGCAGCAGAATTGTACTCCAGCACAATCTGTAATCTCATGGGTTTGTACATCCCGCACTCACCCATCACTATGGACAGGAAAGGAGGGCAGCACCATGAGCAGCACCAGGCATACCTAAAAATGAAATGCCAACCTGGTGAAGCTACCAAACAGGACTATCTGCATTTCAAACAGCATCAGCAGCAAGCAACAGAGCTAAGTGATCCGACAACCAATGGAGTGGATCAGGGCTCTGCAGTTCTGCCACACCCAGTTGTGAATGTTAATGGACAATTAAACAACTTGTTGCAGGAAGCACTACAGATATTCCCACCCTTACTGATGGAGGGGTTTCACACATCCATGCAAAAGATAAGATGACAGCATTTGCAGCAATTTTCAGCCAGATGCAAAGTGAGATGATCCATCTCAGCCTTCTCCAGTGTTTCCTAACATCGCAGATGTGAACTTTAAGCCAGTTCAATTTAGTTTGAATAATACTGAGAAATGGTTAAGTAGTGTAAAGGCTATGGGTCCTGCTAACATTCTGGCAATAATACTGATAGCTTGTGCTCCAGAACTTGCCACCCACCAAGCCACGTACCGCTCCAGCACTGGCATCTACCAACAATGTGGAACATTGCCCAGGGATGTTCAAATAAAAACACAGGGCAAATCCAATCTAGGCAATTTCCCTCCATCAGTCCACACTCGATCAGCAGTAAAGTGATGTAAGCAGTCATTATCAGGACGACCAAGCAGCAGCTGCTCAGCAACAGCCAGCTGAGTGACACTCATTTTAGGCTCCACCAGGGCCACTCAGCTCCCGATTGTGTTACCGCCTGATTCACAACCTGACAACCAGCTGAATCCCAGAGGTGAGGTGAGGGGGACAGCCCAGTCCCACTGCAACACCACTCTTCCTAGCTGATTCTACCCTCATCTCAGCTCATATACTGAAACTCTCATTCATCGTGTGTTATCTCCAGACTTAATTATCCAAACACACTCCTGGCCAGCCTCCCAAATTCAACCTCCCTGTAATCTCAAGAAAAATTGAAAACTGTCACCCATGTGCTCACTTCTCCCCAAACATGTTGATCCATCAAAAGACTCCTATTCATAAGTAACAACAATTTAGACAACTCACTCTTCATATAATTCCTGGTTGTGATCATCCCTAGCTCCCTGCACCACACATCCTTTGAGACCTCGACAACCCATTTTCTTCGAGACTCCTAATGATCTGTTAATTCATTACTTCAACTGTGTGGCTGATTCTACAGTTGCTAAAGCAACATGGTCTGAAATTTGCAGACAAATCCTCACAGGTCTGCTTTCCACTTTTAAAACATCCCTCAAAACCTACTTTTTGGCAATGCTTTTGGTCACCTGACCAAATATCTCCATCTCTAGCCTCATATCTAAAGTCCTCAATAATATTTTTGTGAAAGCATGATAATAAACCTACAAACGTTCTTGATTTGGACATTATCTTCAAATCATCACTATTGCTGTAAGGAATAATCTGTAATGTCTCTTACCCAACCATATTGTGGGAATACCTTCACCACACAAACTGCAGCTGTACAAGAAAGTCAAGCATCACCCTCTCCCCAGGCAACAGGGCTTTGGCATTAATCACTGGGATCTGTGGAAGGAGAAACACAGTTGATGTTTCAGGTAGTGCAAAATGAATTACAGGGAATGAAAATGGTTCACAATTTGATAGTCAGAAATGGAAGGAAAATACACTTGCTTATTGGAAAAAAGAAATCTTGACTGTCAAAAATATTCAATATAAAAAGTAATCTGATAATAGAGCAGCACATGGTTAGGGGCTGGGCCACAGTGAAAAACTAATTTACAAAAGGTCTATAAAAGTAATAATACAGTACTAAACAGACCAAAAATACACCCATGGTTCGAGACTGAGGAAGCTGGATATTGACAAAGTGGTCCTGAGGGAGCCCAGAGGTGAATCAGAGCAGGATTGGCTGCTGTCATCACAATGACTCTATACTAGAGAAAGGCTGCACATGCGCCTGGCTGCACCGTGCCCCCTACAAAGATGGCGGCTCCGCACGTGTCCAGTGAATCGTTGTCCCGAATAAAGATGGCGGCGCTCACTCAGGCCTGCAGCCGCTGAGGCCATTCCCCATTTACTGCAAACACGGGACTGGGAAGGTCAAATTTGTGTTTTCCGACATGCACAGTTTGTTTGTAAAACCTCTCCGCTCAAAGCAACACAGTTTTTGTCCCATTTCCCATTTATTTCTGTTATGGTTCTGTTCGCCGAGCTGGAAGTTTTTGCTGCAAACGTTTCGTTCCCTGGCGAGGGAACGTCATCAGTGCTATTGGAGCCTCCTGTGAAGCGCTGCTTTGATCTTCAATCTTCAATCTTCAATCAGACTTTAAGCCATTTATTTCTTTCCTTACCGTATCCTTTCTCTCCATAACTTCCCAAGCATTCATTACAGCGACTCTGTGTCGGGCGCGAGGGTGATCACATGGTTTACATTAGCTCCGCCCTTCATTCACTGTGATTGGTTGGAGGATCAACCTCCCGCTAGGTCCTCCAGCTCCGCACACCGCCCTTTCATTGTTCCGGTGCTGACATCAATCACCCGGGGTCACCGTTGGCTGGAGCATGCGCAGTGTGTCCTGCTTTTGCTGAGATGTTGGGTCATGTGATGGGAGAGGTAACAACAATGACTGCAGATGCTGGAAACCAGATTCTGGAAGAGCACAGCAGTTCATGCAGCATCCAAAGTGCAGAGAAATCGACGTTTCAGGCAAAAGACCTTCATCAGGAATAAAGGCAGTGAGACTGAAGCGTGGAGAGATAAGCGAGAGGAGGGTGGGGAGAAAGTAGCTTAGAGTCCAATGGGTGAGTGGGGGAGGGGATGAAGGTGACAGGTCAGGGAGGAGAGGGTGGAGTGGATAGGTGGGAAAGAAGACAGGCAGTTAGGGCAAGTCCGGACAAGTCACGGAGACAGTGCTGAGCTGGAAGTTTGGAAGTAGGGTGAGGTGGGGGAAGGGAAATAAGGAAACTGTTGAAGTCCACATTGATGCCCTGGGGTTGAAGTGTTCTGAGGCGGAAGATGAGGCGTTCTTCCTCCAGGCATCTGGTGGTGAGGGAGCGGTGGTGAAGGAGGCCCAGGACCTCCGTGTCCTCGGCAGAGTGGGAGAGGGAGTTGAAATGTTGGGCCACTGGGCAGTGTGGTGGATTGGTGGGGGTGTCCTGGAGATGTTCCCTGAAGCACTCTGCTAGGAGGCGCCCCCAGTCTACCCAGTGTAGAGGAGACCGCATCGGGAGCAACGGATACAATAAATGAAATTAGTGGATGTGCAGGTAAAATTTTGATGGATGTGGAAGGCTCCTTTAGGGCCTTGGTTAGAGGTGAGGGAGGAGGTGTGGCCACAGGTTTTACAGTTCTTGCGGTGGCAGGGGTAAGTGCCAGGATGAGAGGGTGGGTTGTAGGGGGGCGTGGACCTGACTAGGTAGTCACGGAGGGAACGGTCCATGCGGAAGGCGGAAAGGGGTGGGGAGGGAAATATATCCCTGGTGGTGGGGTCTTTTCGGAGGTGTCGGAAATGTTGGTGGATGATTTGGTTTATTCGAAGGTTTATAGGGTGGAAGGTGAGTCCCAGAGGCGTTCCGTCCTTGTTACGGTTGGAGGGGTGGGGTGTGGAGGGCGGAGGTACGGGATGTGGACGAGATGTGTTGGAGGGCATCTTTAACCACGTGGGAAGGGAAATTGCAGTCTCTAAAGAAGGAGGCCATCTGGTGTGTTCTCTGATGCAACTGGTCCTCCTTGGAGCAGATACATCGGAGGCGGAGGAATTGGAAAACGAGATGGCATTTTTGCAAGAGGTCGGATGGGTTGAGAGTTTACTGAGGGTAAGAATTCCCTTTGCGTGAGCTCTGCAGTAGATTTCCTTTATTCATGGAGGGAATTGCTTTCCTACTCATGATTGTAGAGCTGTGATTGATGAATCAATGCCATCTGAATCAGTACATAAACACCCCATTTTCACAACATCAAGGATCTTTAACACACTGTATCACGCTCTTCTTTGTAGACAAAAAAAAACATGAAATGGAGCCTCGAGGAATCGGAGCAGGAGTAGGCAATTCATCCCTTTCAGCTTGTTCCCCCCATTCTGTCAGATCATGGCTGGGCCAACCCAGGCCTCAACACCTCTTTTATGCTTGATCCACATAGCCCTCAACTGCTCAATATTTCAAAAATCTATCTGCCCTCCTTTTAAAATAATTTGAGATAGAATCATAGATTCCCTACTGTGTGGAAACAGGCCCTTCAGCCCAACAAGCCAGAACAACCCTCCAAAAGTAACCCAACCATTCCCCTCCCACATTTAACTTCCACTAAAGTTTGGGTGAGAAAATTCTAGCCATTCACAGAGAGAAAAACTTCTTGACTTTTTCTGAAATGAATGTTCCCCTCTGTAATGTCCCCTGATTTGAGACTTCACTGGTGCTGGAAGATCTAGTCAACATCCACCCTGTCAAGCTCCTCAGAATCTTGTTTCCATGAGATCACCCCTGCTTATCTATTCTTGATAGGGCAACCCTTTCATGCTCGAAGCAGTTAAATGAATCTTTTTTGAATGGTCTCCGATGTTGGTTTATCCTTTATTAAATATGGGAGCTAACACTGTATACAGCACTGCAAGTGAGGACTCAGCAACAGCCAGTGTGGTTAACCAATCCTCAGTCTATGCTAATACATTACCCCGATACCATGAGCTCCTCAATTGTACAATTAACTTTTATGTAGCACCTTATCATTTGCATTTTTAAATTCCAAATACAGAACATCACTGGATTGCCCTGCTAGTTATCTCATCAATGAACGGTCGCAAATTTGTCAAATATAGTTTCTCTTCCACAAAACCCAGTCGACCATGTTTAATGATAAGCTTTTCTCAATGTCCTGCTGTTTCTTACTTTAATATTCGACTCTGTAGATTCTTTCAGTAGATTTGCTAAGTATGATTCCCCTCTCTTAAATCCATGCGGACTCTGTCCAATCCCATCACTGTTCAGTAAGAAACTTGACTGTGCTCCAATATAGATAGTAAATGTATCTGTAGTTATTTTTAAAAATTGATTACTTGTAAATGCTGGATCCATGCAACATCAATGAATTTGTGACTCTGAATTTGGGTTATTGTGTTTTTTACTGTTAATTCCTTTTCGTATTGTGTTATGAAGACAGCACCAAGTGATCACTCTTAATTGTGAGTAACTTTGAAAATAATATGTTTTAAAAATGACATCCCAAAATGCTGCCTCATTATGGTGCAAGGAGGATTGTATTCATTAGTTTGCAGATACAATTGAACAGCTTTTTCTGCAATTTGGCCAGACTGCAAGTTACACCAAAGTATGAGTGCCTCACCTTTAGAGTGTTCCCAGATATCGTGCAGCTGCAGTATTTTGGTTTGCACTCAGCTATATGTTGTTCTCACTTGTTTCTTTGTGAAAGATTACAAAATTAATTTGGATGAATGAAGTTATGTTTTCTTTCACCAATGTTAGGAGAAAAATAAGTCAATGTTTCAAGTGCTGATAAAGTAAAATAAACTGATAATCAGTAGAAAGTGTTTAAGATTGATAGATTCTTGTTGCCTTGAGGAAGTAAGGTCTACGGGGAGAATGCTGGTAAGTGGAGTTGAAATGCCCATCAGCCATGATTGAATGGTGGAGTGGACTCGCTGGGCCGAATGGCCTTCCTTCCACTCCTATGTCTTATGGTCTTATGGTCTAAGATGGATATGGAACAAATGCTGGCAAATGGGCCTAGATTAATTTAGGATATCTGGTCAGCAGGGGCAAGTTGGACTGAAGGGTCTGATTTATGTATTGTACAACTGTGACTTCATTCTCTCAATTATTCAAGAAGTTGAATACTTCGAGGAGGAAAAGGAGAATTTATGCAGAGAATGCACTAGAAATGATGATTGAGGTATATCAAACTCACATTGTTTCATCACCTTTTCCTCTGGGTTCTTCAATGAACAAACTTGTTTTGTTCTCTGAATAACTATGTATCATGTGATTTGTTTTGCACAAAATATTTGTTTAGGATCTACTGAACTATTAAGAAGTCTTCATGTTTAAAATTTAGGCAGCTTGATTGTGAATCTCATCTTGGCCTGGACACCACTTTCCTGCCAGCCCTCCTTAACTTTTCAACCCATTACTGATTAAAAGTCTGTGTGTCTCTTATTTAAATTTACATAATGTCCCAGAATCCACAGTGTTCTGAGATAGGGAATTCCCCAGGTTCACCATCCTCTGAGAGAAGTAAATCCTCCAACTTTCCCTTCATTGTAAACTTAGGACGACTCATTGTAGATTGAATCATCTTCTCTGCCTCTACTTAGTCAATCCCTTGACCATTTTATAGACCCTCAAGAATACCACCTCTCATTCTTAGGCTGCAATGAATATGAATGTAAATAGTGGTTGTCGTTCAGCTTGTGGCATTTTGATAACTGTGGCAGAGGATTTTTGTTCAACACTGAGCTCGACAGTTAGTGCTTTTCAAATAAGAAATAGTTGATGAGATTAAGTACATTAATATGTTGGCATTTTGCTTTTAGGAAGACTTACTGTTGGGAAGATTTTATTAAGGGAATATTGCAGTCAAAGCTGTGGAAGATTAACCTCCACCCATGTGTGAGGTAGGACACTGTGGTCAAAAGAATAAAGAGACCGCTTCCTCTTTGGAAATATGTCGTTAAATAGGGCAGAGGGATCTGGAGATAGGAATGAGTCACTGGCAGCAGATGGCACCAGTTTGTGAGGTTAAATAGAAAAGTAGATCATGGGTTTATTTCTGGGACGACAGAATGGAAATGTGTTCGATATGTGTAGAACCATGGACAGATCACCCTTGGGGCACTGCAAACAGTTCCGATCTTCGTATTGTAATGTGAACGTCGAGGCAGTAGGGAAGATAAAGAATAGTTACTGGAATTATATTCCAACTGAATTTGAATTCGTCAAGTAAGATTGGACAGTCTTGTTTCATTGTAAAAGAGTGACATGGTCCAGTTACGTTTGATCGGGTAGACATGGAAAAGATGTTTCTGCTTGCGAATGACAGAATCCACTAGATCTGTGGATATAATTGTAATCACTATTAAATCTCGCGGGGAATTTGCAGAGGGCAACAAAATTTTTACCAAAAAGGAGTTTGAATGTAGAACTTACTTCATCAGGAATAATTGAAGCAAATAACAGATGAATTCAAGGAGGAGTTTGGAATACAAGAAATCGAAGAAAACTATGTTGATGGGTTTAGGTTGAGAATGAAGCCTGTGTAAATCACAGATACTGAGAACCGGTTTTTGTGTCCTGAAACGATGCATCTGTGTTGTTCTGTGCCATTTCTATAGGAGCAGCAGCGGCAGCAGTAAACAAGGCAGCTCACCCTTACCATTCTTGGAGAAAAGCAGAACCTCTGGCCACACAAAAGGGAAATAGCTCTACTGAGGAGGTGGTTCAAACAATGGCCAACGACTCGATCCTCAGAGACAGTGTGCCTTCATTACCTGGTGAGAAAGGTGAATTCTTTATCCAGAAATGATGTTTTGTTCTTCCAATGATCTCATGACTAAAGCAGGGAAATGTGTCTCTTCAGTTAGATGATTTGAATCAATCAAATCTTTTGCTACGTTAGCACTCCTTCCCTACCCAAAGGATGTGTGGGTCACATAGGCACATGTCTTGCAGGGCTTTAATGCAAGATTCCTTTATTCAGTCATGAGCTTAACCTATTCAATCCAAGTTCCTTGTGTTTCCCCTGGATCTGTGGTTGTGCATAATGAAACTTAAACAATGTATGATTCAATATCAAAGTTGTGTTGAATCAATAATTGTAACCCCACTCTGCGCCTTGAGCAGATAGTTAATCAAGGATTCTAGCTGAGCCCTTAACTTCAAGTTCAAGTTCTAAACCCTTCAGTGAGCAATGGAAAATAACAAAGAACAATGTCAATCATTTATTGTCTCTCCAGACTCTGCTTCTGTTGCCACTGAATACTCCCATAAGTTTGACAAGCCAATGACTAAAGATGAGATTGAAGAGAAATCCTTCCGTTCTCTTCTGCCACCAGAGAGCCAACACCACTTTCATATGGGGAAGAAACGCAGCCAGCAGGCTGGTTCAGATGAGGACATCGTGCGGGACCAGTCGGCTTCTCTTATGGATTAGGGTGATTGCTGTTACCAATTAGTGGGATCTCAGTGCTTGGAATAGTTGCTCCTCTCCATGTTCGAGGTATCTTGCCATGAGATTCAGATGGAGAGGACGAGAACCATATGGTGTAACGAGTGTGAGCCAACAGTTGGGCAGGGCCTGTGTTTCTGAAAAAAAAGCGAGTACCACTCGGTCACAATGTGCCCAGAGTTTATAAATCATGAAGGAGAATAAATATTTGACATTGTTAATCTTTGTCATCGAGTTTCCATATAGTGAAGACAACGATTAATATTTATTGGGATTCCTTGCTCCCCCAATCAGATAAACACAAGGCAAATTTGACTGTGAAGAATGTCCCTGAATTTACACCTTTGTACTGTCCATTAAAGGTATAAAGATGCAAAAGATATTTTTGCAGAGCAATTTGATTTGAACACGAGACATTTGTGCAGATAATAAGGGGTATTCTAATTGGAAGGATATGGTTTGTGATATCCTGCACGGATCGATGTTGGAGCCGTAATTATTCACTATACATGATGAAAGGAAAGCCACATTCAACATTTGGGGCCACTCTGCAGATGACAGCGATTCCAAGTGTAGGGAGATGGAAGCACAGCATTAGAAAGCAACCTTGACAGATTCAGTAAATGAAAAAAAAAACAACGACAGATGAGTTTATGCTGACAAGTGAGAGGTTGGATCAAATTCGAATACTTCTTGAATGTGAAAATAGAGAGAGAGAGGAGTCCAAAGAAACTTGGTGGGATTGATCCAGCTGTATAGTTCACAAAAATGTCTCAAACAGGTTCAGAAAAGTGACCAAGGAGCCGGTGGAATGTTGACATTGATCTCTGCAGAAGACGAGATACCAAAGGATTAGAAGTCATGCTTGAGCAAATCCGAACCTAGTTAGACCAAGCTGTCAGGGCTGGGCACCATGGCCGAAGGAGAGTATCCCTCTGAGGGGAAGTGCAGTGTAGATTTACTGAAGTGATACTTGGATTCCAAGGCTTAACTTAAGAAGAAAGATTAAACAGATAAAGTGTTCGAGTCAGAACATTGAGGTGTGAAAATGGGGAACACATTTATACACAGAAATGAATAAAGTTTGATAAAACTTCACAAACAGCGATTGATTGGAAATCATTTGCAAATTTTAAATCTAAGATTAGTAGATTTTGAATGAAAATGCTGAAGGATGATGGGACAAAGATAGGGATTTGTCATGATGATCATTACCATGGTTTGGGTGAATGGTGGAGTAGGCTCAAGAAGCTAAATAGCCTCCCCGTGTTCTGATGTTGATGTAACCGTGGCTCCCTTATTCTCTGCAAGTGCAACTCCTGTTGTGTTTTTGGTTATTTATCAGAACCTGGCAGCAAATTAGTGACTGGAGTCCTGAGCAGAACGTGATCAGGATGAGGGACTTCGCCGGTCTTAATGTGTTTCACAGACGATGAAATGACATAGCCAGCACTCTCCTTCTGTCTCTCCACCACTCTCTCCACCCTTTCTCCTCCCCTCCCACACCCTCCCACACCCTCCCGCGCCCCCTGGCACACCCC